>NC_054887.1:408905-586405 GCF_018320785.1 Cheilinus undulatus | reverse complement strand
AGCTTTGATTATTATTATTATTGTTCTTGATATTATTGTTATATTGTTGTGATTATTATTATTATTATTATTATTATTATTATTATTGTTCTTGATATTATTGTTATATTGTTGTGATTATTATTATTATTATTATTATTATTATTATTATTATTATTGTTCTTGATATTATTGTTATATTGTTGTGATTATTATTATTATTATTATTATTATTATTATTATTGTCGTGTTCTTACTATTGTTATTATTATTATTGTTCTTGTTATTATTATTATATTGTTGTTATTGTTAATATTATTATTATAATGATTGTTGTTATTATTATTATTATTATTACGATTGTTGTTGTTATTATTACTCTTGTTATTATTTTTATTGTTTTGTTGATTTAAACAGTGATTAAAGGCTCTAAATGACTAAAAATGTGTGTAAACATGTCAAACATTGACCCCCTGTTTAATTTTTTATTTAAGGTTAGTGATCGTGGTTTTACTGTGTAATTCTTCTCTAATTTCAGTGTTTAAAGTACTGAACAGTTCTCTGATTATAGTTCAGAGCTTTAAAATGACCGTGTGTTTAAAATAAGTCAGACGTTTGGCTGTGGTTGGCTTCATGTGTGAGCTAATCTGGTTCAGATTATGAGGTGATAAATATGTTTGACTTTTACACAGCTGGTTTCCTTCAGGGAGTTAGGATTGGATGTTTGAAAGTTCAGTCTTGTCTGGTTATTGTCCCACAGACAGACTCTTTCCTATGTCTATAATAAGCTCTTTAAATAAAGAGTGGACCATGATAATCTGGTGGTTAGGGTTAGCTACTAATGTAGGATTAGACTTACACTGAGATTATGATATCAATATGACTGTTATCAGTGAAAATCCAGAGAAAAGTGAGAGTTTAGAAGAGTTAATCAGATCAAACATACTGACGATAGGTAGAATAGAAATAAATAAAACCTGACGTTCCTACAGCACTGCTGTAAAATAACAGAATATTTATTTTAGAGTTTTTCCAGGTTTTAAATGAAAGGTCAGTAGCATTTCTGTAGTAAACTCTAAGGCCTTTCTGCAGGTGTTTTTGTCAACCTTTACAGTAGTAATACTACAATAATCACAGAGATTATATGAGGTCTTCACTGTGCAGCGCTAGTAGGAAACATCTTCACAGTCACCTATCATGTGACTTTGTCTTTAAGTTAGGGCAAAGAAGGCTCGGACAGTCCCAGCGTCCCTGACTTCACTGTTTGCTGTTGGTAGAGGTGGTGGAACAGCTGTCGCTCAGATCTCTGCTCTCAGAATATGACAGCCTCTTTATCTGAAGAACCATCTCATATTCATCATGGCTGCTTCATGATCAGAAGACCCTGGGTTCCAGCCCTCCTTAGATGAAAAATCTGACTGCTGAACCAAGCTGGACTGAACCAAACCGGACTGAACCAAACCAGACTATACCAAACCGGACTGAACCAAACCTGACTGAACCAAACCGGACTGAACCAAACCAGACTATACCAAACCGGACTGAACCAAACCAGACTATACCAAACCGGACTGAACCAAACCTGAATGAACCAAACCGGACTGAACCAAACCAGACTATATCAAACCGGACTGAACCAAACCAGACTATACCAAACCGGACTGAACCAAACCTGACTGAACCAAACCGGACTGAACCAAACGGGACTGAACCAAACCAGAGTATACCAAACCGGACTGAACCAAACCAGACTATACCAAACCGGACTGAACCAAACCGGACTGAACCAAACCAGACTATACCAAACCGGACTATACCAAACCGGACTGAACCAAACCGGATTGAACCAAACCGGACTGAACCAAACCAGACTATACCAAACCGGACTGAACCAAACCTGACTGAACCAAACTGGACTGAACCAAACCTGACTGAACCAAACCTGACTGAACCAAACCCAGACTATACCAAACCGGACTGAACCAAACCTGACTGAACCAAACCTGACTGAACCAAACCTGACTGAACCAAACCCAGACTATACCAAACCGGACTGAACCAAACCTGACTGAACCAAACCTGACTGAACCAAACCGGACTGAACCAAACCAGACTATACCAAACCAGACTGAACTGGCCTGCTGATGTTTCTCTTTCACTGACTTTGCTTTTACCTGAATATTTCTCTACATCAGGACACAAAAGTAGTTTAACCCTTTACATACTGAGCCGGCGCAATGTTTTACATGTCGGGAGTATTATTACTGTAACTGTCAAAGTTTGTCTGATCAGAAAAATTCCAATGGTGTTGGAAAGCTGAGAATTGTGGGCATGTGCACATATAGCTATGTTTCATTATGATGTGGGCATTCATAGCAAAACACCAGAAGTATCCTGAGACCGCTACACGGATTCTCAACACTGTAACTCCTCACAAGTTTGCTCAATCTAAAAAATTCCAATGCTGACAGAGAGCTGAGAATCTGTGCTTTCAGGCAATATATGATGTGTGGTATATATATTACGGTAATGTTGAACAGCGCTGCGAAAACGGCAGCTTTGGCAGAAGACGAGTGAGAAAGGAGAGTGAAGGAAGAGAGAAAAAGGAGAGCGAGCGAGAGTGGTGTTTAGTTTTCTAAAAACAGCGTTAGACAGTGGCATTTGTGCGTATCTGTCATGTGCAATAACAATATGTTACTGAGAATGTTGAGAATGCATTTTTCCACCTTTATTTGCACTAACTGTCACCTATGTATATAGTTATCTTTGCACTGTGTTTTGCACACCCAGAGTCCTAGACTCAAAAATGACTGCTGATTGTTCTAAACATGTATAGGTTCACATTTCAAATGTCAAATCAAAACTTCATGAGCAATAACAACATTTCTTCTCATAAAAACCATGAAAAACAAATCTGTTTTAGTGTTTTTCTTCTTTTAAACTGCTGACAATTCCATATAATGAGCAATAATCATTAACCAGATGTTGAAAAGTCAAGTTCAGGTACTCCTGGGAAAAGGGGCCAAAGCTGACGTAGGGCATTTCCTGACTATTTTACAGCCACAATAACAAAATATGTCCAAGTCGCCATTTTTAGACTCAGGAGGTAAAGGGTTAAGGAAACATTTTTGTTTGTTTGTTTTTGAACACTTTGAAACCTTGTAGTCCTGCACAGCTCAGACATGGTCTTTGGTGGTGTTTCTCTTGTTAGGAACCACTACTGGCCCCCCATAGGAGGGTTGTACGTCCTCCACAGGAGCCTGTAGATAAAGACGGGTCACCTACGGGTCTTTATCTCCTGCTCTGTTCCTCTGCTGGGGTCACAGCCTAGTCCTCATTGTTTCACTGTTCACTGTTTCAAACTGAACCAGCATCATGGACTGGAATCTGGTCTGCTGTTCTCCCTAATGAAACCCAAAGACTTTCCTGTAGTCTATAAACAGGAGTAGGTTACAGGTCTGCAGGAAGACCCTCAGACATGGACAGTCAGAGCAGTTAAACCCCAACCAGGAGGCCGGCTTTGGAGCCAGAGAGTTCACGGATGTTAGTCAGAGTGACTGGCATGAACCTCCTTCTGATATAAATCCTGACCCACATGGACCTTTATGGTTAAGAAGGCCGTTTTATTCTGATTACTGGTGTGAACCGGGGATGGGAAGTTCATGAACGAGCCGATTCAAAGAGGCGGCTGTTTTTGGAGAGCCAAGCCAAACGATCCGGATGACTGCAAAGAGCTGAAATTCCCATCAATAGTGTATCTACTTAAAACTTAATGAACAGGTTAAAATATTCATCATTCACTGACTCCTGGTTCTGACTAGTCAGAGTACACATCCTTAGTTATGATTCTGACCAGTAGATCCTATCATTCCATTCCAGTGGCATGTGTTACAGTGAAATATACCTAGTAGCAGAAACTAAATAAAGAATGTGGGTCTATAACATTTTAGTGCCAGAGAACTGAAATTAAAGAGACTTGATTACACCGTGCTACTATAATTGGAGACGTCTGTCTGCCTGGATGTTTGTATGGCTATACTGGTTTCAAACTGGAACCATGACAACATCATAAAAATGTATAGCTTTTGTATAAAACTGAAAAAATGCAGTTCAGGTTGGTCCCCCTCAGGCCCCCCCCTACATAAACTTAACAACAAGCACCCTTGTGGTTTAGCTGCTGTCCTCTTCTACCACAGCGTTCTACCTTAGCCTAGCTTAACCTAGCCTAGCCTAGCTTAGCCTCGGCTTCTGTGTCTGCCTCGGACGGCTCACTGTGCCAGATATTCAAATTCTCCCGTCCTCCTTCACCGATCATGCTACGTCTGTATAATGTAGTTTATTTGGAGCTCTGGAGGACAGGGGAACGCTTTCCGAGGATTTTCCCCACTCAGCGACACACCCGCTGAGAATAAAGCTCATGGATGGATCTACTTTCCTGAGGGAAAAGCAGCAGATGCTTACAAACACACGAGACGTCTCCTACATTTAAGATGTGTACAAGCTCTGGTTGGTATTATTTCTAGTTCATAAAAATGAGAAAATGCTGATAAAGCAGGGCTGTACGTTTACATTTAAAGACATAACACTGGAGCTACAGAGGCTGACAGTCTGGTAGCACAGATCAAAAAACCTGCAGCATAACATATAAATGTTGGTTACATCTCTCAAACCAACATGTAACTAAAATTCATGCTTAGTAAGTGAATGTACTTGAAAACCAAAACAGCCTAAATTACAGCTCTTAACTAATGTCTACCAAAGCCAACAGCCAATCATTGTTGAGGATTTTGGGGTGCAGCAGAGAAGAGAGGCGCTGACGGTTCATCTCCACATTCAGACACAAAACAAGAGCAACCTGCTGGAAGCTGACTACCTTTACAGAAGTGTTGGTGCTTGAGGATGATTAGAGCAGTATGATTTAGAAATCAGACCTTGAGATCAGACAGAGGAGCTGATGAGCTCCATTCATGCTGATATCTGCTGCTGTAATCCGGTAGGTTTTATTCATCATGTCAGGACCAGCAGACAGCTACAGTCTTTTTCTGTGTCGAACCTATTAACTTAAACTTTAATATGTTCTAGAGACTGGAGTTTGTTTCTTCGTTCACCCTTAAACTGTGTTTCAAGGTCTGAACTACATTTATATACAGACATCAATATCGGCTAAAAGTAATCAGTATTGGATAAACTCCTATATGTGTATCCGTAGTCTAACTAAGAAAATAGAATGAAGTAGGGCTGGGAAAATAATCACAAATTAGATTAAATCACAATATGGCCTGCTGCAATTTACAAATCACAGAAGGAGCAACATTTCTTTAACTTGAAATGTGTCAAAATACCAGTTTGATAAATCAATTTTTGCAGCAGCAGAGATTTTATGCATATTATGCAAACATTCAAGTGTCATTTTTTTTTATATAATGGATTATAAAATTCCTCTGTTTTATGTTTATGGGTGTTTTTCTTAACCAAGATAAGTGACAAAAGAATGATAATGTCCTTAAACAAAGCAAATGACATCAAATTTGCAATACAAGCAAAAATAGTTCATTTATCTAAAACTGATGAAGAATAGTGTTACTTCACTGAAGTCATACCCCAGCTTCACCTCCTCCACCCCAGCCTCCTCCTTTATAGACTAAAGCTTCACCTTCTCCACCCCAGCCTCCTCCTTTATAGACTAAAGCTTCACCTCCTCCACCCCAGCCTCCTCCTTTATAGACTAAAGCCTGATCTCCTCCACCCCAGCCTCCTCCTTTATAGACTAAAGCCTCATCTCCTCCACCCCAGCCTCCTCCTTTATAGACTAAAGCCTCACCTCCTCCACCCCAGCCTCCTCCTTTATAGACTGAAGCTTCACCTCCTCCACCCCAGCCTCCTCCTTTATAGACTAAAGCCTCATCTCCTCCACCCCAGCCTCCTCCTTTATAGACTAAAGCCTCACCTCCTCCACCCCAGCCTCCTCCTTTATAGACTGAAGCTTCACCTCCTCCACCCCAGCCTCCTCCTTTATAGACTAAAGCCTCACCTCCTCCACCCCAGCCTCCTCCTTTATAGACTAAAGCTTCACCTTCTCCACCCCAGCCTCCTCCTTTATAGACTAAAGCCTCACCTCCTCCACCCCAGCCTCCTCCTTTATAGACCAAAGCTTCACCTTCTCCACCCCAGCCTCCTCCTTTATAGACTAAAGCTTCACCTTCTCCACCCCAGCCTCCTCCTTTATAGACTAAAGCCTCACCTCCTCCACCCCAGCCTCCTCCTTTATAGACCAAAGCTTCACCTTCTCCACCCCAGCCTCCTCCTTTATAGACAAAAGCTTCACCTCCTCCACCTCAGCCTCCTCCTTTATAGACTAAAGCTTCACCTCCTCCACCCCAGCCTCCTCCTTTATAGACTAAAGCCTCACCTCCTCCACCCCAGCCTCCTCCTTTATAGACAAAAGCTTCACCTCCTCCACCTCAGCCTCCTCCTTTATAGACTAAAGCTTCACCTCCTCCACCCCAGCCTCCTCCTTCATAACTTAAAGCTTGTTGCATCCCCATATTTAGATTCATGCTACTATGGATTAACTGCTTTGGAAATAATTTCATTGTTTTCAACACACATGGTCTTTTTAATGGAATTATTTATAGCTTGAATTTGTTAAAAAATGAATAAGATCAACTCAAGATAACTGAATATTAAATTGTGATATTTGGCCATAGTTTGGACACCTCTGATATATTTACTGACACACAGAGTAATAGGAAAATAGACCTTTATTCAACACTGTCAGAGTTTGGTCCATGTTGTACTATCACACTGGGGTCTGATGTTTATAGAGCTAATGTAAATGAACAGATCCCTCTTTTCTCTCTAACAGTGTAATCATGACATCAGTACTGTTGGAGTTAACTGGAAATTAAAACTAACAGTCCAACATGGACAGCCAGCTCACTGTGACTGTCTGTAACTGGAGAGGATGGGGAGAAGTAAGCTAGCTAATACTCATTTTTAGCATTGTCCAGCCTGCTTGCCTTAATAAACAACTTGGGATAAATGAACAAACCAGCTGATGAATTAGACTGGTTAGGCCGGCCACACACTACAGGATTTTAAGCCCGATTTGGGGCAAGATTTGCCTCCTTTGACGATTGTGGGGCGTACACCGGAGCCTCATCACAAACGATTATTCGTCTGAGTAGTCTGCATGTGTGTGGTGTCAACGCGATTAATTTACTGCTCCAAATCACGTCGTAGCCTCCAAAACCCTGAATCATAAATATCAAACGTTTGATATTTGTATTCTGGGTCGTAGTGCTGCTGACGGAGTACCCACAACAACCAATGAGAGCGAGCACACCGGTAGCATCACCAGACGAATCATTCGTACTTTCACCACTCACAACCAGAAACACAACTGCACCTTAACTCCAGCCAGGATTTCATCCAGAGTCTTTCCCTGTTTTATGATTGTTGCTGCACCTGTAACAAACGCCAGGACAGCCTGTTATGGAGAGACAGCAAGACGGTACTGACAGACATCCATGTTTGTTTCTTCTGAAGTCATGTGATCACGCGAGGTCGTAGGCAGGTCGGCAGGTGTGTGGTCTCCAGAGATCTGACAGTCTGGCTGAGTCGTTTAGTGTGTGTGTTCAGAGGATTAAAGATGAAAAATCTTTGGAAACTGTCCTGAAGTCTGTGGTCTCCCACGGTTTTAAAATCGTTTCAGATTAAAAAATCATCTAGTGTGTGAACGGCCTTAGTGAGTATTTTTACCTGCATGAGTCAGCGTTTTCTCTTGAATCCAGATTGTTGTTACTTCCTGTCTCTCAGCTCAGAGTCTCAAATCACAGAATGACGTCTCTGGCAACTTCCACCAACTTTTGCTCAGCCAACAGTTCTTCCCTGAGCAGAGTCCTGGCAGCCCCGGCTCTCTCCGCCGTTAGACTGAAGCTCTCTGCTGTTCTGATGTTCAGGTTTACAGCCGCCTGGCTCAGGTCAGACCGTCCCTCCTCCTGCTGGGAGACCTGGTGCCGAGCGTCTGGCCAACTCTAACAGATCGGCCAATGTCACCTTCACATGACCTCGTCCTCCCACTACCTCGCCATTGATCCAACGCGGTGACACCGAGGCATCGTCCGCTCCCCGCTCTGAGTCAGTCCTACCTGAACAGCTGTGACAAAAGCACAGCAGCCGTGGGGGGTCTTTGGGTGTGTAAGTCGGTCTTCACACCTTTTTGATATCATGCAGAAACAGTGCAGATGTGGGGCTGACATTCATGAAAGATGGAGACTTACAGAAAGATGAACAATGAACAGCACAGCCACACCGGTGGAAGAAGCTAAAGAGAATGATCAGTGTCAGAGACAGGAGTGTAATGCTATTATTTACTGACTATTTCTAATCTGAATCTAAAGAATGATCCTAGTCTAGAGTCTAGAAGTCATACTTCTCTGATGTATTAGATATTCCTACACCAACAATGTTGACCGCTGCAGAGATTTACTCACAGATGATTTTTTATTCCCTTTAATCCCATTTTTCTGACATACACTCATTTATTTTTCCTCTCTGATCTGGAGACTGACACCATGACAAGGAGAGCATTAGTCACAGACCTGCGTGTAGTAAACTGTGAGGGCATGGCCAGCTGTACTGTGAATAAAGGGTTTACATGGTCAGAACACGTATGACTGACCAGACACACGTCTTTCATAATCATACATGGACCTTATTATAAGATGGTGTTTATACCCATTCAGTACTAAAGAGGGTTTTTTTTTAGAGTACTTCAGGACTGAGATCTGATCTATGACTTGAGATGAGAGTGTGGCTCAGTAGAGTCGGTCCTCTCTAAAGGTTGTGGGTTGGATCTCTAAGCTCCTGTAGTCACTGGTTGATGTGTTTGGGCCATCAGCCAGTGTGCCCAGTGTTAACCCCAGTGTGCTCCCACTGCTGCACCAGTGGAGTGTAAATGGGTACAGAAGCGTGTGAATAGGATTAGCTAATACTGATGGTCAAATCTCCATGGCAACCTCTGCCATCAGTGAATGAATATGTGAGTGAATGGGTGTAAATGGGGGGGGTGTGGCCTCGGTGTACAAGCAGAGTGATCAGATGACTGGAAATACAAGCTCAAGTGCCTTTACCATTTACCAGGTCTGTAGACAGGAGAGAAGTCAGGTAAGGAGAGAGTTTACCAAGGAGAAGAGCTGTGCTGCTTGAACTTTGACCCATAAGGACCAGCCTAAGGAGAGGAACCAGTAAAGACCAGCCAACGGGCGAAAGTAGTAAAGAGGGGTTCCAGTATGGGCTAGCCTATAGAGCAGTACCAGTAAGGACTAGTCTAGAGAGCAGTACCAGTAAGGGCTAGCCTATAGAGCAGTACCAGTAAGGGCTAGCCTATAGAGCAGTACCAGTAAGGACTAGCCTATAGAGCAGTACCAGTAAGGGCTAGCCTATAGAGCAGTACCAGTAAGGGCTAGCCTATAGAGCAGTACCAGTAAGGACTAGCCTATAGAGCAGTACCAGTAAGGGCTAGCCTATAGAGCAGTACCAGTAAGGACTAGTCTAGAGAGCAGTACCAGTAAGGGCTAGCCTATAGAGCAGTACCAGTAAGGACTAGCCTATAGAGCAGTACCAGTAAGGACTAGTCTAGAGAGCTGTACCAGTAAGGGCTAGCCTATAGAGCAGTACCAGTAAGGATTGGTCTAGAGAACAGTACCAGTAAGGACTAGTCTAGAGAACAGTACCAGTAAGGACTGGCCTATAGAGCAGTACCAGTAAGGACTAGTCTAGAGAACAGTACCAGTAAGGACTGGCCTATAGAGCAGTACCAGTAAGGGCTAGCCTATAGAGCAGTACCAGTAAGGACTAGCCTATAGAGCAGTACCAGTAAGGGCTAGCCTATAGAGCAGTACCAGTAAGGACTAGTCTAGAGAGCAGTACCAGTAAGGGCTAGCCTATAGAGCAGTACCAGTAAGAGCTAGTCTATAGAGCAGTACCAGTAAGGGCTAGCCTATAGAGCAGTACCAGTAAGGGCTAGTCTATAGAGCAGTACCAGTAAGGGCTAGCCTGTAGAGCAGTACCAGTAAGGACTAGCCTATAGAGCAGTACCAGTAAGGACTAGTCTAGAGAACAGTACCAGTAAGGACTAGCCTGTAGAGCAGTACCAGTAAGGACTAGCCTATAGAGCAGTACCAGTAAGGACTAGTCTAGAGAACAGTACCAGTAAGGACTGGCCTATAGAGCAGTACCAGTAAGGACTAGCCTATAGAGCAGTACCAGTAAGGGCTAGCCTATAGAGCAGTACCAGTAAGGACTAGCCTATAGAGCAGTGCCAGTAAGGACTAGTCTAGAGAGCACTACCAGTAAGGACTAGCCTATAGAGCAGTACCAGTAAGGGCTAGCCTATAGAGCAGTACCAGTAAGGACTAGCCTATAGAGCAGTGCCAGTAAGGACTAGTCTAGAGAGCACTACCAGTAAGGACTAGCCTATAGAGCAGTACCAGTAAGGGCTAGCCTATAGAGCAGTACCAGTAAGGACTAGTCTAGAGAGCAGTACCAGTAAGGGCTAGCCTATAGAGCAGTACCAGTAAGGACTAGTCTAGAGAGCAGTACCAGTAAGGGCTAGCCTATAGAGCAGTACCAGTAAGGGCTAGCCTATAGAGCAGTACCAGTAAGGACTAGCCTATAGAGCAGTACCAGTAAGGGCTAGCCTATAGAGCAGTACCAGTAAGGGCTAGCCTATAGAGCAGTACCAGTAAGGACTAGCCTATAGAGCAGTACCAGTAAGGGCTAGCCTATAGAGCAGTACCAGTAAGGACTAGCCTATAGAGCAGTACCAGTAAGGACTAGCCTATAGAGCAGTACCAGTAAGGACTAGTCTAGAGAGCAGTACCAGTAAGGGCTAGCCTATAGAGCAGTACCAGTAAGGACTAGTCTAGAGAGCAGTACCAGTAAGGACTAGTCTAGAGAGCAGTACCAGTAAGGACTAGTCTAGAGAGCAGTACCAGTAAGGACTAGTCTAGAGAGCAGTACCAGTAAGGGCTAGCCTATAGAGCAGTACCAGTAAGGGCTAGCCTATAGAGCAGTACCAGTAAGGACTAGTCTAGAGAGCAGTACCAGTAAGGACTAGTCTAGAGAGCAGTACCAGTAAGGGCTAGCCTATAGAGCAGTACCAGTAAGGACTAGTCTAGAGAGCAGTACCAGTAAGGGCTAGCCTATAGAGCAGTACCAGTAAGGACTAGCCTATAGAGCAGTACCAGTAAGGACTAGTCTAGAGAGCTGTACCAGTAAGGGCTAGCCTATAGAGCAGTACCAGTAAGGATTGGTCTAGAGAACAGTACCAGTAAGGACTAGTCTAGAGAACAGTACCAGTAAGGACTGGCCTATAGAGCAGTACCAGTAAGGACTAGTCTAGAGAACAGTACCAGTAAGGACTGGCCTATAGAGCAGTACCAGTAAGGGCTAGCCTATAGAGCAGTACCAGTAAGGACTAGCCTATAGAGCAGTACCAGTAAGGACTAGCCTATAGAGCAGTACCAGTAAGGGCTAGCCTATAGAGCAGTACCAGTAAGGACTAGTCTAGAGAGCAGTACCAGTAAGGGCTAGCCTATAGAGCAGTACCAGTAAGAGCTAGTCTATAGAGCAGTACCAGTAAGGGCTAGCCTATAGAGCAGTACCAGTAAGGGCTAGTCTATAGAGCAGTACCAGTAAGGGCTAGCCTGTAGAGCAGTACCAGTAAGGACTAGCCTATAGAGCAGTACCAGTAAGGACTAGTCTAGAGAACAGTACCAGTAAGGACTAGCCTGTAGAGCAGTACCAGTAAGGACTAGCCTATAGAGCAGTACCAGTAAGGACTAGTCTAGAGAACAGTACCAGTAAGGACTGGCCTATAGAGCAGTACCAGTAAGGGCTAGCCTATAGAGCAGTACCAGTAAGGACTAGCCTATAGAGCAGTACCAGTAAGGGCTAGCCTATAGAGCAGTACCAGTAAGGACTAGCCTATAGAGCAGTACCAGTAAGGACTAGCCTATAGAGCAGTACCAGTAAGGACTAGTCTAGAGAGCAGTACCAGTAAGGGCTAGCCTATAGAGCAGTACCAGTAAGGACTAGTCTAGAGAGCAGTACCAGTAAGGACTAGTCTAGAGAGCAGTACCAGTAAGGACTAGTCTAGAGAGCAGTACCAGTAAGGACTAGTCTAGAGAGCAGTACCAGTAAGGGCTAGCCTATAGAGCAGTACCAGTAAGGGCTAGCCTATAGAGCAGTACCAGTAAGGACTAGTCTAGAGAGCAGTACCAGTAAGGACTAGTCTAGAGAGCAGTACCAGTAAGGGCTAGCCTATAGAGCAGTACCAGTAAGGACTAGTCTAGAGAGCAGTACCAGTAAGGGCTAGCCTATAGAGCAGTACCAGTAAGGACTAGCCTATAGAGCAGTACCAGTAAGGACTAGTCTAGAGAGCTGTACCAGTAAGGGCTAGCCTATAGAGCAGTACCAGTAAGGATTGGTCTAGAGAACAGTACCAGTAAGGACTAGTCTAGAGAACAGTACCAGTAAGGACTGGCCTATAGAGCAGTACCAGTAAGGACTAGTCTAGAGAACAGTACCAGTAAGGACTGGCCTATAGAGCAGTACCAGTAAGGGCTAGCCTATAGAGCAGTACCAGTAAGGACTAGCCTATAGAGCAGTACCAGTAAGGACTAGCCTATAGAGCAGTACCAGTAAGGACTAGCCTATAGAGCAGTACCAGTAAGGACTAGTCTAGAGAACAGTACCAGTAAGGGCTAGCCTATAGAGCAGTACCAGTAAGAGCTAGTCTATAGAGCAGTACCAGTAAGGGCTAGCCTATAGAGCAGTACCAGTAAGGGCTAGTCTATAGAGCAGTACCAGTAAGGGCTAGCCTGTAGAGCAGTACCAGTAAGGACTAGCCTATAGAGCAGTACCAGTAAGGACTAGTCTAGAGAACAGTACCAGTAAGGACTAGCCTGTAGAGCAGTACCAGTAAGGACTAGCCTATAGAGCAGTACCAGTAAGGACTAGTCTATAGAACAGTACCAGTAAGGACTGGCCTATAGAGCAGTACCAGTAAGGACTAGCCTATAGAGCAGTACCAGTAAGGACTAGCCTATAGAGCAGTGCCAGTAAGGACTAGTCTAGAGAGCACTACCAGTAAGGACTAGCCTATAGAGCAGTACCAGTAAGGGCTAGCCTATAGAGCAGTACCAGTAAGGGCTAGCCTATAGAGCAGTACCAGTAAGGACTAGCCTATAGAGCAGTACCAGTAAGGGCTAGCCTATAGAGCAGTACCAGTAAGGACTAGCCTATAGAGCAGGACCAGTAAGGACTAGCCTATAGAGCAGTGCCAGTAAGGACTAGTCTAGAGAGCAGTACCAGTAAGGGCTAGTCTATAGAGGAGTACCAGTAAGGGCTAGCCTATAGAGGAGTACCAGTAAGGGCTAGCCTATAGAGGAGTACCAGTGAGGGCCAGTGTAAAGAGGAGTACCAGTAAGGGCTAGCCTATAGAGCAGTACCAGTAAGGGCTAGTCTATAGAGGAGTACCAGTAAGGGCTAGCCTATAGAGCAGTACCAGTAAGGGCAAGCCTATAGAGGAGTACCAGTAAGGGCTAGTCTATAGAGCAGTACCAGTGAGGGCCAGTCTAGAGAGGGGTACCAGTGAGGGCCAGTCTAAAGAGTGGTACCAGTGAGGGCTGGTCTATAGAGCAGTGCCAGTAAGGGCTAGTCTAGAGAGCAGTACCAGTAAGGGCTAGCCTATAGAGCAGGACCAGTAAGGGCTAGCCTATAGAGCAGGACCAGTAAGGGCTAGCCTATACAGCAGGACCAGAAAGGGCTAGTCTATAGAGCAGTGCCAGTAAGGGCTAGTCTAGAGAGCAGTACTAGTAAGGGCTAGCCTATAGAGCAGTACCAGTAAGGGCTAGCCTATAGAGCAGTACCAGTAAGGACTAGCCTATAGAATAGTACCAGTAAGGGCTAGTCTATAGAGCAGTACCAGTAAGGGCTAGCCTATAGAGCAGTACTAGTAAGGGCTAGCCTATAGAGCAGTACCAGTAAGGACTAGCCTATAGAATAGTACCAGTAAGGGCTAATCTAGAGAGCAGTACCAGTAAGGGCTAGCCTATAGAGCAGTACTAGTAAGGACTAACCTATAGAGCAGTACCAGTAAGGGCTAGCCTATAGAGCAGTACTAGTAAGGACTAGCCTATAGAGCAGTACCAGTAAGGGCTAGTCTATAGAGCAGTACCAGTAAGGGCTAGCCTATAGAGCAGTACTAGTAAGGACTAGCCTATAGAGCAGTACCAGTAAGGGCTAGTCTATAGAGCAGTACCAGTAAGGGCTAGTCTATAGAGCAGTACTAGTAAGGACTAGCCTATAGAGCAGAACCAGTAAGGACTAGCCTATAGAGCAGTACCAATAAGGGCTAGTCTATAGAGCAGTACCAGTAAGGGCTAGCCTATAGAGCAGAACCAGTAAGGACTAGCCTATAGAGCAGTACCAGTAAGGGCTAGTCTATAGAGCAGTACCAGTAAGGGCAAGCCTATAGAGCAGTACCAGTAAGGACTAGCCTATAGAGCAGTACCAGTAAGAGCTAGTCTATAGAGCAGTACCAGTAAGGGCTAGCCTATAGAGCAGTACCAGTAAGGGCTAGTCTATAGAGCAGTACCAGTAAATGCTAGCCTATAGAGCAGAACTAGTAAGGACTAGCCTATAGAGCAGTGCCAGTAAGGGCTAGCCTAAAGAGGGGTACGAGTAAGGGCTAGCCTACAGAGCAGTACCAGTAAGGGCTAGTGTAGAGAGGGGTACCAGTAAAGGCTAGCCTACAGAGCAGTACCAGTAAGGGCTAGTGTAGAGAGGGGTACCAGTAAAGGCTAGCCTATAGAGCAGTACCAGTAAGGGCTAGCCTACAGAGCAGTACCAGTGAAGGCCAGTCTAGAGAGGGGTACCAGTGAGGGCCAGTCTAAAGAGTGGTACCAGTGAGGGCCAGTGTAAAGAGGGGTACCAGTGAGGGCCAGTCTAAAGAGTGGTACCAGTGAGGGCCAGTGTAAAGAGGGGTACCAGTGAGGGCCAGTGTAAAGAGGGGTACCAGTGAGGGCCAGTCTAAAGAGGGGACCAGTGAGGGCCAGTCTAAAGAGGGGTACCAGTGAGGGCCAGTGTAAAGAGGGTTACCAGTGAGGGCCAGTCTAAAGAGCGGTACCAGCGAGGGCCAGTCTAAAGAGGGGTACCAGTGAGGGCTAGAATAAAGAGGGGTACCAGTGAGGGCCTGTCTAAAGAGGGCTACCAGCAAGGGCCAGTCTAAAGAGGGGTACCAGTGAGGGCCAGTGTAAAGCGGGGTACCAGTGATGGCCAGTGTAAAGAGGGGTACCAGTGAGGGCCAGCTAAAGAGGGGTACCAGTGAGGGCCAGTCTAAAGAGGGTACCAGTGAGGGCCAGTGTAAAGAGGGGTACCAGTGAGGGCCAGTCTGAAGAGGGGTACCAGTGAGGGCCAGTGTAAAGAGGGGTACCAGTGAGGGCCAGTATAAAGAGGGGTACCAGTGAGGGCCAGTCTAAAGAGGGCTACCAGCAAGGGCCAGTCTAAAGAGGGGTACCAGTGAGGGCCAGTCTAAAGAGGGGACCAGTGAGGGCCAGTCTAAAGAGGGGTACCAGTGAGGGCCAGTGTAAAGAGGGTTACCAGTGAGGGCTAGAATAAAGAGGGGTACCAGTGAGGGCCTGTCTAAAGAGGGCTACCAGCAAGGGCCAGTCTAAAGAGGGGTACCAGTGAGGGCCAGTGTAAAGCGGGGTACCAGTGATGGCCAGTGTAAAGAGGGGTACCAGTGAGGGCCAGTCTAAAGAGGGCAGCAGTGAGGGCCAGTCTAAAGAGCGGTACCAGTGAGGGCCAGTGTAAAGAGGGGTACCAGTGAGGGCCAATCTAAAGAGGGTACCAGTGAGGGCCAGTCTAAAGAGCGGTACCAGCGAGGGCCAGTCTAAAGAGGGGTACCAGTGAGGGCCAGTCTAAAGAGGGTACCAGTGAGGGCCAGTGTAAAGAGGGGTACCAGTGAGGGCCAGTCTAAAAGGGATACCAGTGAGGGCCAGCTAATAGAGCAGTACAAGTAACGTGTGCTTATGAACGCAGTGGTATGTGTTAAGGACTGGGTGACTGACTGGCACCCACGGTGTGAGGGTTTGATTTGAAGTTGGCCCTTTCTTTCCTTCTCTCTCCCTCTGTTTCATTGGAGTCAGTCAGATTCAGCTGAATAAACAGGACCTGTGCATAAATGATCAAACAAAAGGACCACTTCTGGTACATTTTTCACACTAACCAGTGTTGTCATCTTCTGATTATTTTTATCACTAAAGGAGCCAGCTGCTTACTGGATCAGGTCTAGTTTTGATTACTCTTGTTCACTTATTCTCCAGGGTAATCTCTAATCTAAAACCAGGGCTCTGTCCTGCTGTGCAGAAAGGTACAAAGGTGTATAATTACAGGCAAAGAGGAAACAGATTTCTGTTGCAGAAAGACATGGAAGAAGGCAGAAGTGGATCACAACCTTACAAGGAATAAATGGCAGCCATTAAAGTACAGTGCAGTGCACAATTTTAAAAGCTTGAGGTCTCACCGATAGCAGGATCAGGTACTGGTGCTGATACCAAACCTCAGTAGTCTCTTAAAACACTGTGGATACTGTTGTCTCTGTCATTTATGTTCATGATGTTATCCTCTCATTAGTGAGTATGCAGTCAAAGATGCAGGTTGGTGATATCTGAACATTTATGAGGATGAAAACTATGACCTGAAATATTATCAAGAGGAGGGATGAAGAACATCTGGTGGTAATACAACAACCTGAGTGATTAAGATCAGTGCCGTCAGAACCACTCTGTCAAGAAACACATGATAATTGTCATCATGTCCTGCCGTGTCATGCCTAATTCTCTTGACCAAAGTTTTCAGTCTTAGATTTGGGGTAATCTAATAGAAATGCCAGATACACAAAAGTGAAGAAATATTCCTTTGAATCAGTGTCAGTAAACGGGGTTAATCAGGTTAGGATAACCCCGACTGCAGTAACTTAACCTTCGTCATGGACTTTAACTTTCTATGTGCATGCTTCAGTGGTCTGGAGCTTTTCCCTCTCCTCGAGTCTTTGGCAGGGTCAGCGCTGGAATCTGATGTTGGACTTCTCTCTCCTCTCCTTCTTCCAGCAGCCTGACTCCATGTTTGTTAGCTGTGATCCTGATTCATCAAAAGAATGAGAGCAGGAGGTGGAAATAGAGTGAGAGAAACTGAGAAAGTTTTCTCTGTGTGCTCAGTTGATCTCTTCAGCAGTGTCTTAGTGCTGCTCAGTGTGTGGCCCTGTGGCCCCTAAACATGAGCAGACGTCAGCAGAGACATTTTAGTCTCTCATTCTCCACTCCCACCCATCACGTTCTCCAGTGTTGTGCCTGAACGAGCTCAGCGAACGATCGTTCATGAACTCATTCATATTTTGGGCGAACGTGAACTGGAACGTACTGTATTTCTGCCTGATGAACGTTATTGTGAGCGCGCTCATTCTAGTGTTTGTGAACGGCACTCTCTTACAGTTTAACTTTGTTCGAGAGAGTGCCAGATTACCATAGAGCCTTCCAGGCGAAAGCCCGGCTAAAACACACGGTGAATGGGCCTTAATATGTAGGGATAAAAACACCCAATCTGGCAATGCCAGCCACCACAGAGTCGCACAGCTGCTTGTGTCATCAAAATGCGAAGCATGGAGGCAAAAACAAATGAAGGCAGCAGCACTATCTCAGACTCTGCCTCCACGATTAATACAGCATCTGTGTAAGATTACTTAAAAGAATTTTATGAAAAGGTCAGTGATGATCCAGGTGGGACAAGTCTTGCCTTTTTGTGTAAACTTTGCCCGCTGGGTTTCAAGAAGCATCTCCGAACATCAACGTCAACAGCAAACCTGAAACAGAACACTGAACTAAAGCACCCTCTAAGCCTTTCAAGGTATGTGCAAGTGACTGAATGGGTGCAAGTGACTGAATGGGTGCAAGTGACTGAATGGGTGCAAGTGTGGACTGAATGGGTGGCGACAATGGGGAAATGCCAGTATTCTAAGGGTAATAGCTAGCAGTACATATTGAAAAAAAAAACAAAAAACAGCTATGAAGTAGTTCATTGTGACCTTAGTTCAAAATTTTGAATTATGAACTATGAACTGAACTTGTTCATTTTATAATTTGTGAACTGAACTTTGAAATAGTTCATGTAGAAATTGAACTTTCCCAACACTGACATTCTCTCTGTTTGGTTTCTGGGACTACAGCTCTCTCATGATGTGGGACTCTGGATCCTGTTGACCAGCTCTCAGTGCTCTGAAAACCTCCACAGAAGTGAGCTAAGGCTACAGAGTGTAGAGCTAATGCCAGTCTGTTCAGGTCATGCATTATTAACTTTTTGTCCACCTACCAGTGTGACTGCTGGGTTTAAAAATTGGCAGTTTTTACTCCTGACTTGGTCTAGATGACCTGAGCGACCATGGCGACAGGAAGCAGACATGAACTACATCAGAGAACTGAATGTGATCAGGCATGGATCTGGAATATGAATGCATAGCTGCTCAGGGGTGTAGCTGATCCACATCTGGTCCATGTTTCCATCTGTATTTATGATGGTGGTTTAGTGTTAGCCTATGTCAGTGGTGTTATAAGCAGGCAGACTCTGAGCCCCTCCACACTCACACTGATCTCCACGCCTGCTTTGCCTCACCCTGCATCCCCGGGCTATTTAACCCGGGGGCTGTAACCTAAAGACCTGATACTGGCAGCCTGCGGCTTTCTATCTGACCGCTCTCCCCCACTTATCTGGCAAATAAGCCACTTTAATTGCTTACACACAGAGCCCTATCAGGCCATGTAGTGAACATGGAGATAAGGCTTACACAGAGTCAGGCATTAGTAACAGGATGAGAGGACCGCAGAAAAACAGAGCTGCAGGGTCCCAAGAGGACCAAGAGTCAGGAAATAGCTACGGCCTTGCTATTAATTTCAGACTCACGGCTAACTGTGGAGACGCCTGCTGTGGACCAAAGTCCCAGCATGCTGGAGTTCTCTCTGTGAGGGGTAGAGTCTGGTTTAATGACAGTATCAATGAGCAGATGTAGAGGGATTCATGTGGAAAATACAGTCAATGTGAAAAAACAGGTTTTACACTTGTAGGTGAATTTCTACAGGAAAAGAACAGTCTAGAACACATGTTAGTAACGTTACAGGTTTAACATAATTCAGCCCTCAGAGTAATGGGGATGGTGTAGCTTTAGATAAGACCACCAGGGCCGTTTATGCAGGAGTGTGCATGCCTTTTTTTACATTTCAAAGCTTTCACTCCCATTTCAGTGTCTCTTAGTGGTTCCACGGGCTGCAGCGACCTTCCTCTCCACAGCCATTTGGTTTGTTGAAGTTTCACTGTGTATTGTTTTGACCCACATGAAGAGAGAGCCGGCCGGGTAAATGTCAGCTACGCTAGGCTTCTAATGAGAGCAGAGACTAAGGAGAAGGCTGACACCGTCAGAGGCTACGCACCGAGAGAGGCTCATTTACATTCAGCTGGGCGACAGCTGGAGATATGGGGGGGAGGAAGTTGCAGCAGAAACATGTTAGTTTTTATCTGTCTCTGACAGATGAAGCCTTAGACCAGGATGCTTTCATGCCTCTGTGTAGGTGAGCCGCGGCTGGAGGAATCAGGATCAGGACTGTAGGTCTGTCCAGACTTTGTTGGTGAGCTCTGAGATCTGAACCTATACAATCTCCCTCTGTGGACAGCAGAGACGTCTACAGATGTGTAGTATGATGGACATTAGTTTAAGAGATTTCTAATCATTTAACCACGGACTAACTGACTTATACTGCTAAAGGGAAAATACACCATTTCCTTAGACTTCTGGGAGACCTGATTACATTTCCTACAGTCATGTATGAAGATCTGTGGACTTCTGAGACCATGAAAGAGTGTTAAGAAATGCATTCCCTCATAATGATACCAGGGGGTCCGTGAGATGTTGTTCACTCTGTGTATCTACAGTTGCATCTCAGAAAATTAGAACATCATGTCAAGTTAATTACCTCCACCAAGGAGGTCATGTGATCAGGAGGGTTTGTTTGTTTGTTAGCAACATAACTCAAAAAGTTATGGATGGATGTTGATGAAATTTTCAGGAAATGTCAAAAATGGCATAAGGAAGAACTAATTAGATTTTGAGAGTGATCCGGATCACCGTCTGGATCCAGGAATTTTTTAAAGGATTCTGTACCATTGGGAGATAGGGCTAATGGTGGAGGTCTGCACTCTCCGAGTGTTTTTCTAGTTTCTTCTGTGATTTAATTCAGGAAGTTACACTTTCATAAACTCTATATTTATCTCATACCAACTGGAATATTCCATAATATATAATATAATCTTTACTGCTTACAGCTCACTAGAAGCTCAAATCCATTTGCCAGTAAAGTTTGTAAAGGCTTCCTGGGCCTCATTCTCTCTCTCTCTGCTGGGCACACACAGCCACAATCATGGGGAAGACTGCTGACTGGACTTCTGTCCAGCAGACCATCACTGACACCCTCCATGGAGAGGTTTAGCCCCAGAAGATCACTGCTGATAGGACCTCAACTGAACTAGGTCAGTCCCTTTAAATGGCAGCAGTCACTGATTTTTATTACAGATTTTTAACTGACATTACTTGTAGAAATCTGTTTTCACTTCACAATAAAAAGGTTTTTTTTTCCCCTCCACAAAAGCCAAATTAAAGTCAAATAAAGGGTCAAACATCCAAGGAGGTCAGGGATTTCATAGGACCCGTATCTGAGATAAGTTCTGTTGACTGGGACAGACGGACGCTGTCCATGGTGCTGAAACAGTCTCAGCTCTTGTCTTTACAGGGATAGATGTCTCAGTGTTTGGCATCAGTCTCTAGTACACATGTGCACAAAATAGTTGGTACCCTCCCATTAAAGAAAAAAAAATGCTCAATGGCCACTGAAATACCCGTCAACTGACAGAAGCAATAATAATTAAAAAAAAGTACTGAAAACTAACTAATAAAATCAGACATTGCTGTTGAATGGTGGTTCAACAGAATACTTTTAAAAACAGACTAATGAAACTAGCCTGGACTAAAATGATGGTTTCCTATTAAAGAGGTGAACTAATGTGTTGATAGGGATATGTTAAACTCAGGTGTGTCCTGTCACCTGGAAGCATTCATTCCTGTTTAAGGCTGAAAAGGTCTCACTGTGCTGTTGCTATCGATGTTAAGAGTTGGTGATAGTAAATGTCAGCCTGAAGAACATTTGAGCAGCAGGGAGAGAGTCACTAAGAACCATTTATACTCAGGTGTTCCAGATTATAGACAGGTGTTCCAGATTATAGACAGGTGTTCCAGATTATACTCAGGTGTTCCAGATTATACTCAGGTGTTCCAGATTATACTCAGGTGTTCCAGATTATAGACAGGTGTTCCAGATTATAGACAGGTGTTCCAGATTATAGACAGGTGTTCCAGATTATAGACAGGTGTTCCAGATTATACTCAGGTGTTCCAGATTATAGACAGGTGTTCCAGATTATACTCAGGTGTTCCAGATTATAGACAGGTGTTCCAGATTATAGACAGGTGTTCCAGATTATACTCAGGTGTTCCAGATTATAGACAGGTGTTCCAGATTATAGACAGGTGTTCCAGATTATACTCAGGTGTTCCAGATTATACTCAGGTGTTCCAGATTATACTCAGGTGTTCCAGATTATAGACAGGTGTTCCAGATTATAGACAGGTGTTCCAGATTATAGACAGGTGTTCCAGATTATAGACAGGTGTTCCAGATTATACTCAGGTGTTCCAGATTATAGACAGGTGTTCCAGATTATACTCAGGTGTTCCAGATTATAGACAGGTGTTCCAGATTATAGACAGGTGTTCCAGATTATACTCAGGTGTTCCAGATTATAGACAGGTGTTCCAGATTATAGACAGGTGTTCCAGATTATACTCAGGTGTTCCAGATTATACTCAGGTGTTCCAGATTATACTCAGGTGTTCCAGATTATAGACAGGTGTTCCAGATTATAGACAGGTGTTCCAGATTATAGACAGGTGTTCCAGATTATAGACAGGTGTTCCAGATTATACTCAGGTGTTCCAGATTATAGACAGGTGTTCCAGATTATACTCAGGTGTTCCAGATTATAGACAGGTGTTCCAGATTATAGACAGGTGTTCCAGATTATACTCAGGTGTTCCAGATTATAGACAGGTGTTCCAGATTATAGACAGGTGTTCCAGATTATACTCAGGTGTTCCAGATTATACTCAGGTGTTCCAGATTATAGACAGGTGTTCCAGATTATAGACAGGTGTTCCAGATTATAGACAGGTGTTCCAGATTATACTCAGGTGTTCCAGATTATAGACAGGTGTTCCAGATTATAGACAGGTGTTCCAGATTATAGACAGGTGTTCCAGATTATAGACAGGTGTTCCAGATTATACTCAGGTGTTCCAGATTATACTCAGGTGTTCCAGATTATACTCAGGTGTTCCAGATTATACTCAGGTGTTCCAGATTATAGACAGGTGTTCCAGATTATAGACAGGTGTTCCAGATTATAGACAGGTGTTCCAGATTATACTCAGGTGTTCCAGATTATACTCAGGTGTTCCAGATTATACTCAGGTGTTCCAGATTATAGACAGGTGTTCCAGATTATAGACAGGTGTTCCAGATTATAGACAGGTGTTCCAGATTATAGACAGGTGTTCCAGATTATACTCAGGTGTTCCAGATTATAGACAGGTGTTCCAGATTATACTCAGGTGTTCCAGATTATAGACAGGTGTTCCAGATTATAGACAGGTGTTCCAGATTATACTCAGGTGTTCCAGATTATAGACAGGTGTTCCAGATTATAGACAGGTGTTCCAGATTATACTCAGGTGTTCCAGATTATAGACAGGTGTTCCAGATTATAGACAGGTGTTCCAGATTATACTCAGGTGTTCCAGATTATAGACAGGTGTTCCAGATTATAGACAGGTGTTCCAGATTATACTCAGGTGTTCCAGATTATAGACAGGTGTTCCAGATTATACTCAGGTGTTCCAGATTATAGACAGGTGTTCCAGATTATAGACAGGTGTTCCAGATTATACTCAGGTGTTCCAGATTATAGACAGGTGTTCCAGATTATAGACAGGTGTTCCAGATTATACTCAGGTGTTCCAGATTATACTCAGGTGTTCCAGATTATAGACAGGTGTTTCAGATTATAGACAGGTGTTCCAGATTATAGACAGGTGTTTCAGATTATAGACAGGTGTTTCAGATTATAGACAGGTGTTCCAGATTATAGACAGGTGTTTCAGATTATAGACAGGTGTTCCAGATTATAGACAGGTGTTTCAGATTATAGACAGGTGTTTCAGTTTACAGACAGGTGATTCAGTTTACAGACAGGTGTTTTTTTCACAGACAGGTGTTACTCTGTAGATGGAGCGTTTTAGTGGGACTGAAGTGAACTGATGAAAACATGAAGGATGTCCCTACCTGTAAATCTTGTTCTGACTACAGAGAATCTGACTTTAACCATGCAGGTAGCTAACTACAAGCATCCCTTGAAAAGACTTGACCCAGCATCAGATAATCAACACAGTCTCTGCCCCTCATTGTGACACACAGGGGGCACTGTGGAGCTGATTCAGTCCCTCTTGAAAAATGTCTGATTTCAGATCTCTCCCGTTAAATGTGGTCTTTGGTTGTCCTTCAGCTGTGTGTAAATGATGTGAGTCAGAAATGATTCATTTAGAAGTGTGTAAATGTCCTAGAAGGTCCCGGTACTTCAGAATAAAGAGCATTTATGTCTGACAGGCTGATCACCTCATAAATCTACAGAGAGCAGGCAGTCAGCTTTCACTTAGCATAATACTGTAATCTTAGACATTTTTCCTACTAAAATGCACTGAACATGTAACCAGACTTGTTTTTATATATGTTGTTATTGCTCCTTACATTTTATAGAACATCTCAGCCCCACTGATGCTCATTTAAACCTCAAGGTAGATGATTCTAGCAGTTAATCTATTGATCCATCAAACCAGGACTAAAGCTCAGATAAAGGCCTGACACCAGGGAGACAGGAGCTAATATGATGAAGCCTGGAGCCCAGCTGCTAAATAAAGCAGACCTTTAAAGCTGAGGCCAGCAACATTAGCCATCAGCTATCTGCATAATCTTGTTTGTTTGGTGACCTTTAACAACAGGAATGCCATGATCCCTAACCAATCCTGTGATAACTGGCATAATTTTAAAATATGCATGTAAGACAGGCTTAGTCCTGTGTAGCTCTGAGAATGTAGATCAGAATTACAATGATGCTCTGTTGTTGGTCTACAGTCTTCACAGACTCTCTTCAGAGGTGATCTTAAGGTTTTCCATCAGCCTCCGTTCTTCAGGGGGACAAGAGAAGCCATTTGTGACAAAGAAAGGGAGCAGTGGAGGCAGGGATGGATGGTGTCTATACTCCAGCTCAGCCTCTGCAGCTACACACAGGGTAGCAGTGTGAAGGTACTAAACACTATTAAAGAGTATAATACATTTAAAAACAGTATAATATAGATAGAAGCAGTACTATACCCTCAGAAACAGTACTTTAACCTCAGAAACCAAACTATATACTCATAAAGAGTACTATACCCTCATAAACAGAACTATACCCTCAAAAACAGTACTATACACTCATAAACAGTACTATACCCTCATAAACAGAACTATGCGCTCAGAAACAGTACTATACATTCATAAACAGTACTATACCCTCATAAACAGAACTATACGCTCAGAAACAGTACTATACACTCATAAACAGTACTATACCCTCAGAAACAGTACTTTAACCTCAGAAAAAGTACTTTACAGTCAAAAACAGTACTATATACTCAGAAACAGTACTTTAACCTCAGAAACCAAACTATATACTCATAAAGAGTACTATACCCTCATAAACAGAACTATACCCTCAAAAACAGTACTATACACTCATAAACAGTACTATACCCTCATAAACAGAACTATGCGCTCAGAAACAGTACTATACATTCATAAACAGTACTATACCCTCATAAACAGAACTATACGCTCAGAAACAGTACTATACACTCATAAACAGTACTATACCCTCAGAAACAGTACTTTAACCTCAGAAAAAGTACTTTACAGTCATAAACAGTACTATATACTCAGAAACAGTACTATAACCTCAGAAACAGTACTATACACTCATAAACAGAACTATACGCTCAGAAACAGTACTATACACTCATAAACAGTACTATACCCTCAGAAACAGTACTTTAACCTCAGAAAAAGTACTTTACAGTCATAAACAGTACGATATACTCAGAAACAGTACTATAACCTCAGAAACAGTACTATACACTCATAAACAGTACTATACCCTCATAAACAGAACTATGCGCTCAGAAACAGTACTATACACTCATAAACAGTACTATACCCTCAGAAACAGTACTTTAACCTCAGAAAAAGTACTTTACAGTCATAAACAGTACTATATACTCAGAAACAGTACTATACACTCATAAAACGTAAAATACAGTCAGAAACAGTACCTTAACCTCAAAAACAGAACTATACAGCCATAAACAGAACTATACAGTCAGTAACAGAACTATACAGTCAGAAACAGAACTATACAGTCAGTAACAGAACTATACAGTCAGAAACAGAACTATACAGTCAGTAACAGAACTATCCATTTAGAAACAGAACTATACAGTCAGTAACAGAACTATACAGTCAGTAACAGAACTATACAGTCAGAAACAGAACTATACAGTCAGTAACAGAACTATCCATTTAGAAACAGAACTATACAGTCAGTAACAGAACTATCCATTTAGAAACAGAACTATACAGTCAGTAACAGAACTATACAGTCAGTAACAGAACTATCCATTTAGAAACAGAACTATACAGTCAGTAACAGAACTATACAGTCAGTAACAGAACTATACAGTCAGTAACAGAACTATCCATTTAGAAACAGAACTATACAGTCAGTAACAGAACTATACAGTCAGTAACAGAACTATACAGTCAGAAACAGAACTATACAGTCAGTAACAGAACTATCCATTTAGAAACAGAACTATACAGTCAGTAACAGAACTATACAGTCAGTAACAGAACTATACAGTCAGTAACAGAACTATACAGTCAGTAACAGAACTATACAGTCAGAAACAGAACTATACAGTCAGTAACAGAACTATCCATTTAGAAACAGAACTATACAGTCAGTAACAGAACTATACAGTCAGTAACAGAACTATACAGTCAGTAACAGAACTATACAGTCAGAAACAGAACTATACAGTCAGTAACAGAACTATACAGTCAGAAACAGAACTATACAGTCAGTAACAGAACTGTACAGTCAGAAACAGAACTATACAGTCAGTAAAAGAACTATACAGTCAGAAACAGAACTACACAGTCAGTAACAGAACTATACAGTCAGAAACAGAACTACACAGTCAGTTACAGAACTATACAGTCAGTAACAGAACTATACAGTCAGAAACAGAACTATACAGTCAGAAACAGAACTATACAGTCAGTAACAGAACTATACAGTCAGTAACAGAACTATACAGTCAGAAACAGAACTATACAGTCAGTAACAGAACTATCCATTTAGAAACAGAACTATACAGTCAGTAACAGAACTATACAGTCAGTAACAGAACTATACAGTCAGAAACAGAACTATACAGTCAGTAACAGAACTATCCATTTAGAAACAGAACTATACAGTCAGTAACAGAACTATACAGTCAGAAACAGAACTATACAGTCAGTAACAGAACTGTACAGTCAGAAACAGAACTATACAGTCAGTAAAAGAACTATACAGTCAGAAACAGAACTATACAGTCAGAAACAGAACTATACAGTCAGTAACAGAACTATACAGTCAGTAACAGAACTATACAGTCAGAAACAGAACTATACAGTCAGTAACAGAACTGTACAGTCAGAAACAGAACTATACAGTCAGTAAAAGAACTATACAGTCAGAAACAGAACTATACAGTCAGAAACAGAACTATACAGTCAGTAACAGAACTATACAGTCAGTAACAGAACTATACAGTCAGTAACAGAACTACACAGTCAGTAACAGAACTATACAGTCAGAAACAGAACTACACAGTCAGTAACAGAACTATACAGTCAGAAACAGAACTACACAGTCAGTTACAGAACTATACAGTCAGTAACAGAACTATACAGTCAGAAACAGAACTATACAGTCAGAAACAGAACTATACAGTCAGTAACAGAACTATACAGTCAGTAACAGAACTATACAGTCAGAAACAGAACTATACAGTCAGTAACAGAACTATCCATTTAGAAACAGAACTATACAGTCAGAAACAGAACTATACAGTCAGAAACAGAACTATACAGTCAGTAACAGAACTATACAGTCAGTAACAGAACTATACAGTCAGTAACAGAACTATACAGTCAGAAACAGAACTATACAGTCAGAAACAGAACTATACAGTCAGTAACAGAACTATACAGTCAGTAACAGAACTATACAGTCAGTAACAGAACTATACAGTCAGTAACAGAACTATCCATTTAGAAACAGAACTATACAGTCAGTAACAGAACTATCCATTTAGAAACAGAACTATACAGTCAGTAACAGAACTATACAGTCAGAAACAGAACTATACAGTCAGAAACAGAACTATACAGTCAGTAACAGAACTATACAGTCAGTAACAGAACTATACAGTCAGTAACAGAACTATACAGTCAGTAACAGAACTATACAGTCAGAAACAGAACTATACAGTCAGTAACAGAACTATCCATTTAGAAACAGAACTATACAGTCAGTAACAGAACTATACAGTCAGTAACAGAACTATACAGTCAGAAACAGAACTATACAGTCAGTAACAGAACTATCCATTTAGAAACAGAACTATACAGTCAGTAACAGAACTATACAGTCAGTAACAGAACTATACAGTCAGTAACAGAACTATACAGTCAGAAACAGAACTATACAGTCAGTAACAGAACTATACAGTCAGAAACAGAACTATACAGTCAGTAACAGAACTATACAGTCAGTAACAGAACTATACAGTCATAAACAGAACTATACAGTCAGTAACAGAACTGTACAGTCAGAAACAGAACTATACAGTCAGTAAAAGAACTATACAGTCAGAAACAGAACTACACAGTCAGTAACAGAACTATACAGTCAGAAACAGAACTACACAGTCAGTTACAGAACTATACAGTCAGTAACAGAACTATACAGTCAGTAAAAGAACTATACAGTCAGAAACAGAACTACACAGTCAGTAACAGAACTATACAGTCAGAAACAGAACTACACAGTCAGTTACAGAACTATACAGTCAGAAACAGAACTATACAGTCAGTAACAGAACTATACAGTCAGTAACAGAACTATACAGTCATAAACAGAACTATACAGTCAGTAACAGAACTGTACAGTCAGAAACAGAACTATACAGTCAGTAACAGAACTATACAGTCAGTAACAGAACTATACAGTCAGAAACAGAACTATACAGTCAGTAACAGAACTATACAGTCCTAAACAGAACTATACAGTCAGAAACAGAAGTATACAGTCAGAAACAGAACTATACAGTCAGAAACAGAACTATACAGTCAGTAACAGAACTATACAGTCAGAAACAGAACTATACAGTCAGAAACAGAACTATACAGTCAGTAACAGAACTATACAGTCAGAAACAGAACTATACAGTCAGTAACAGAACTATACAGTCAGAAACAGAACTATCCATTTAGAAACAGAACTATACAGTCAGTAACAGAACTATACAGTCAGAAACAGAACTACACAGTCAGTAACAGAACTATACAGTCATATACAGAACTATACAGTCAGTAACAGAACTATACAGTCAGTAACAGAACTGTACAGTCAGAAACAGAACTATACAGTCAGTAACAGAAGTATACAGTCAGTAACAGAACTATACAGTCAGAAACAGAACTATACAGTCAGAAACAGAACTATACAGTCAGAAACAGAACTATACAGTCAGTAACAGAACTATACAGTCAGAAACAGAACTATACAGTCAGAAACAGAACTATACAGTCAGAAACAGAACTATACAGTCAGTAACAGAACTATACAGTCAGTAACAGAACTGTACAGTCAGAAACAGAACTATACAGTCAGTAACAGAAGTATACAGTCAGTAACAGAACTATACAGTCAGAAACAGAACTATACAGTCAGAAACAGAACTATACAGTCAGAAACAGAACAATACAGTCAGTAACAGAACTATACAGTCAGAAACAGAACTATACAGTCAGAAACAGAACTATACAGTCAGAAACAGAACTATACAGTCAGTAACAGAACTATACAGTCAGAAACAGAACTATACAGTCAGAAACAGAACTATACAGTCAGTAACAGAACTATCCATTTAGAAACAGAACTATACAGTCAGTAACAGAACTATACAGTCAGAAACAGAACTACACAGTCAGTAACAGAACTATACAGTCAGTAACAGAACTATACAGTCCTAAACAGAACTATACAGTCAGTAACAGAACTATACAGTCAGAAACAGAACTATCCATTTAGAAACAGAACTATACAGTCAGAAACAGAACTATACAGTCAGTAACAGAACTATACAGTCCTAAACAGAAATATACAGTCAGAAACAGAACTATACAGTCAGAAACAGAACTATACAGTCAGTAACAGAACTATACAGTCAGAAACAGAACTATACAGTCAGAAACAGAACTATACAGTCAGAAACAGAACAATACAGTCAGTAACAGAACTATACAGTCAGAAACAGAACTATACAGTCAGAAACAGAACTATACAGTCAGAAACAGAACTATACAGTCAGAAACAGAACAATACAGTCAGTAACAGAACTATACAGTCAGAAACAGAACTATACAGTCAGAAACAGAACTATACAGTCAGTAACAGAACTATACAGTCAGAAACAGAACTATACAGTCAGTAACAGAACTATACAGTCAGAAACAGAACTATACAGTCAGAAACAGAACTATACAGTCAGAAACAGAACTATACAGTCAGTAACAGAACTATCCATTTAGAAACAGAACTATACAGTCAGTAACAGAACTATACAGTCAGAAACAGAACTACACAGTCAGTAACAGAACTATACAGTCAGTAACAGAACTATACAGTCCTAAACAGAACTATACAGTCAGTAACAGAACTATACAGTCAGAAACAGAACTATCCATTTAGAAACAGAACTATACAGTCAGAAACAGAACTATACAGTCAGTAACAGAACTATACAGTCCTAAACAGAAATATACAGTCAGAAACAGAACTATACAGTCAGAAACAGAACTATACAGTCAGTAACAGAACTATACAGTCAGAAACAGAACTATACAGTCAGAAACAGAACTATACAGTCAGTAACAGAACTATACAGTCAGAAACAGAACTATCCATTTAGAAACAGAACTATACAGTCAGTAACAGAACTATACAGTCCTAAACAGAACTATACAGTCTGAAACAGAACTATACAGTCAGAAACAGAACTATACAGTCTGAAACAGAACTATACAGTCAGTAACAGAAGTATACAGTCAGTAACAGAACTATACAGTCAGTAACAGAACTATACAGTCAGTAACAGAACTATACAGTCAGAAACAGAACTATACGGTCAGTAACAGAACTATACAATCAGAAACAGAACTATACGGTCAGTAACAGAACTATACGGTCAGAAACAGAACTACACAGTCAGTAACAGAACTATACAGTCAGTAACAGAACTATACAGTCAGTAACAGAACTATACAGTCAGAAACAGAACTATACAGTCAGTAACAGAACTATACAGTCAGAAACAGAACTATACAGTCAGTAACAGAACTATACAGTCAGTAACAGAACTATACAGTCAGTAACAGAACTACACAGTCAGAAACAGAACTATACAGTCAGTAACAGAACTATACGATCAGAAACAGAACTATACAGTCAGTAACAGAACTATACAGTCAGTAACAGAACTATACAGTCAGAAACAGAACTATACAGTCAGTAACAGAACTATACGATCAGAAACAGAACTATACAGTCAGTAACAGAACTATACAGTCAGTAACAGAACTATACAGTCAGTAACAGAACTACACAGTCAGTAACAGAACTATACAGTCAGTAACAGAACTATACAGTCAGTAACAGAACTATACAGTCAGAAACAGAACTATACGGTCAGTAACAGAACTATACAGTCAGAAACAGAACTACACAGTCATTAACAGAAGTATACGGTCAGAAACAGAACTACACAGTCAGTAACAGAACTATACAGTCAGAAACAGAACTATACAGTCAGTAACAGAAGTATACAGTCAGTAACAGAACTATACAGTCAGTAACAGAACTATACAGTCAGAAACAGATCTTAACAGTCGGAAACAGAACTATACAGTCAGAAACAGAACTATACAGTCAGAAACAGATCTTAAAGGTCGGAAACAGAACTATACAGTCAGAAACAGAACTACACAGTCAGTAACAGAACTATACAGTCAGTAACAGAACTATACAGTCAGAAACAGAACTATACAGTCAGAAACAGAACTATACAGTCAGAAACAGATCTCAACAGTCAGTAACAGAACTATACAGTCAGAAACAGAACTACACAGTCAGTAACAGAACTACACAGTCAGTAATAGAACTATCCAGTCAGAAACAGGACTATACAGTCAGTAACAGAACTATACAGTCAGAAACAGAACTATACAGTCAGAAACAGAACTACACAGTCAGTAACAGAACTATACAGTCAGAAACAGAACTATCCAGTCAGAAACAGAACTATACAGTCAGTAACAGAACTATACCGTCAGAAACAGAACTATACAGTCAGAAACAGAACTATACAGTCAGTAACAGAACTATACAGTCAGTAACAGAACTATACAGTCAGTAACAGAACTATACGGTCAGTAACAGAACTATACAGTCAGAAACAGAACTATACAGTCAGAAACAGATCTTAACAGTAGGAAACAGAACTATACAGTCCTAAACAGAACTACACAGTCAGTAACAGAACTATACAGTCAGTAACAGAACTATACAGTCAGAAACAGAACTATACAGTCAGTAACAGAACTATACAGTCAGAAACAGAACTATACAGTCAGAAACAGATCTTAACAGTCGGAAACAGAACTATACAGTCAGAAACAGAACTACACAGTCAGTAACAGAACTATACAGTCAGTAACAGAACTATACAGTCAGAAACAGAACTATACAGTCAGAAACAGAACTATACAGTCAGAAACAGATCTCAACAGTCAGTAACAGAACTATACAGTCAGAAACAGAACTACACAGTCAGTAACAGAACTACACAGTCAGTAATAGAACTATCCAGTCAGAAACAGAACTATACAGTCAGAAACAGAACTATACAGTCAGAAACAGAACTACACAGTCAGTAACAGAACTATACAGTCAGAAACAGAACTATACAGTCAGAAACAGAACTACACAGTCAGTAACAGAACTATACAGTCAGTAACAGAACTATACAGTCAGAAACAGAACTATACAGTCAGAAACAGAACTATACAGTCAGTAACAGAACTATACTGTCAGAAACATAACTATACAGTCAGAAACAGAACTATACAGTCAGTAACAGAACTATACGGTCAGTAACAGAACTATACAGTCCTAAACAGAACTACACAGTCAGTAACAGAACTATACAGTCAGTAACAGAACTATACAGTCAGAAACAGATTTTAACAGTCGGAAACAGAACTATACAGTCAGAAACAGAACTATACAGTCAGAAACAGATCTTAACAGTCGGAAACAGAACTATACAGTCAGAAACAGAACTACACAGTCAGAAACAGAACTACACAGTCAGTAACAGAACTACACAGTCAGTAACAGAACTATCCAGTCAGAAACAGGACTATACAGTCAGTAACAGAACTATACAGTCAGAAACAGAACTATACAGTCAGAAACAGAACTACACAGTCATTAACAGAAGTATACGGTCAGAAACAGAACTACACAGTCAGTAACAGAACTATACAGTCAGAAACAGAACTATACAGTCAGTAACAGAAGTATACAGTCAGTAACAGAACTATACAGTCAGTAACAGAACTATACAGTCAGAAACAGATCTTAACAGTCGGAAACAGAACTATACAGTCAGAAACAGAACTATACAGTCAGAAACAGATCTTAAAGGTCGGAAACAGAACTATACAGTCAGAAACAGAACTACACAGTCAGTAACAGAACTATACAGTCAGTAACAGAACTATACAGTCAGAAACAGAACTATACAGTCAGAAACAGAACTATCCAGTCAGAAACAGAACTACACAGTCAGTAACAGAACTATCCAGTCAGAAACAGAACTATACAGTCAGAAACAGAACTATCCAGTCAGTAAAAGAACTATACAGTCAGAAACAGAACTATACAGTCAGTAACAGAACTATACAGTCAGTAACAGAACTATACAGTCAGAAATAGAACTCTCCAGTCAGAAACAGATCTATACAGTCAGTAACAGAACTATACAGTCAGAAACAGAACTACACAGTCAGAAACAGAACTATACAGTCAGAAACAGAACTATACAGTCAGAAACAGAACTATACAGTCAGAAACAGAACTATACAGTCAGAAACAGAACTATCCAGTCAGAAACAGAACTATACCGCCAGTAACAGAACTACACAGTCAGAAACAGAACTATACAGTCAGAAACAGAACTATACAGTCAGAAACAGAACTATAAAGTCAGAAACAGAACTATACAGTCAGAAACAGAACTATCCAGTCAGAAACAGAACTACACAGTCAGAAACAGAACTATACAGTCAGAAACAGAACTACACAGTCAGAAACAGAACTATACAGTCAGAAACAGAACTATACAGTCAGAAACAGAACTATCCAGTCAGTAACAGAACTATACAGTCAGTAACAGAACTATCCAGTCAGAAACAGAACTATACAGTCAGTAACAGAACTATACAGTCAGTAACAGAACTATACAGTCAGAAACAGAACTCTCCAGTCAGAAACAGATCTATACAGTCAGTAACAGAACTATACAGTCAGAAACAGAACTACACAGTCAGAAACAGAACTATACAGTCAGAAACAGAACTATACAGTCAGAAACAGAACTATACAGTCAGAAACAGAACTATCCAGTCAGAAACAGAACTATACCGTCAGTAACAGAACTACACAGTCAGAAACAGAACTATACAGTCAGAAACAGAACTACACAGTCAGAAACAGAACTATACAGTCAGAAACAGAACTACACAGTCAGAAACAGAACTATACAGTCAGAAACAGAACTATACAGTCAGAAACAGAACTACACAGTCAGAAACAGAACTATACAGTCAGAAACAGAACTACACAGTCAGAAACAGAACTACACAGTCAGAAACAGAACTATACAGTCAGAAACAGAACTACACAGTCAGAAACAGAACTATACAGTCAGAAACAGAACTATACAGTCAGTAACAGAACTATCCAGTCAGAAACAGAACTATACCGTCAGTAACAGAACTACACAGTCAGAAACAGAACTATCCAGTCAGTAACAGAACTATACAGTCAGTAACAGAACTATCCAGTCAGAAACAGAACTATACCGTCAGTAATAGAACTATACAGTCAGTAACAGAACTATACAGTCAGTAACAGAACTATACAGTCAGTAACAGAACTATACAGTCAGAAACAGAACTACACAGTCAGTAACAGAACTATACAGTCAGTAACAGAAGTATACAGTCAGTAACAGAACTATACAGTCAGAAACAGAACTATACAGTCAGAAACAGAACTATACAGTCAGAAACAGAACTATACAGTCAGAAACAGAACTATACAGTCAGTAACAGAACTATACAGTCAGAAACAGAACTATACGGTCAGAAACAGAACTATACCGTCAGTAACAGAACTACACAGTCAGAAACAGAACTATCCAGTCAGTAACAGAACTATACAGTCAGTAACAGAACTATCCAGTCAGAAACAGAACTATACCGTCAGTAACAGAACTATACCGTCAGTAATAGAACTATACAGTCAGTAACAGAACTATACAGTCAGTAACAGAACTATACAGTCAGTAACAGAACTATACAGTCAGAAACAGAACTACACAGTCAGTAACAGAACTATACAGTCAGAAACAGAACTATACAGTCAGTAACAGAAGTATACAGTCAGTAACAGAACTATACAGTCAGTAACAGAACTACACAGTCAGTAACAGAACTATACAGTCAGTAACAGAACTACACAGTCAGTAACAGAACTATACAGCCAGTAACAGAACTATACAGTCAGAAACAGAACTATACAGTCAGAAACAGAACTATACAGTCAGTAACAGAACTATACAGTCAGAAACAGAACTATACAGTCAGAAACAGAACTATACAGTCAGAAACAGAACTATACAGTCAGAAACAGAACTATACAGTCAGTAACAGAACTATACAGTCAGAAACAGAACTATACAGTCAGAAACAGAACTATACAGTCAGAAACAGAACTATACAGTCAGAAACAGAACTATACAGTCAGTAACAGAACTACACAGTCAGTAACAGAACTACACAGTCAGTAACAGAACTATACAGTCAGAAACAGAACTATACAGTCAGAAACAGAACTATACAGTCAGAAACAGAACTACACAGTCAGAAACAGAACTACACAGTCAGAAACAGAACTACACAGTCAGAAACAGAACTATACAGTCAGAAACAGAACTATACAGTCAGAAACAGAACTATACAGTCAGTAACAGAACTACACAGTCAGTAACAGAACTACACAGTCAGAAACAGAACTATACAGTCAGTAACAGAACTATACAGTCAGAAACAGAACTACACAGTCAGTAACAGAACTATACAGTCAGAAACAGAACTACACAGTCAGTAACAGAACTATACAGTCAGAAACAGAACTATACAGTCAGTAACAGAAGTATACAGTCAGTAACAGAACTATACAGTCAGTAACAGAACTACACAGTCAGTAACAGAACTATACAGTCAGTAACAGAACTACACAGTCAGTAACAGAACTATACAGTCAGAAACAGAACTATACAGTCAGTAACAGAACTATACAGTCAGTAACAGAACTATACAGTCAGAAACAGAACTACACAGTCAGTAACAGAACTATACAGTCAGTAACAGAACTACACAGTCAGTAACAGAACTATACAGTCAGAAACAGAACTACACAGTCAGTAACAGAACTATACAGTCAGAAACAGAACTATACAGTCAGTAACAGAACTATACAGTCAGTAACAGAACTATACAGTCAGAAACAGAACTACACAGTCAGTAACAGAACTATACAGTCAGAAACAGAACTATACAGTCAGTAACAGAAGTATACAGTCAGAAACAGAACTATACAGTCAGTAACAGAACTATACAGTCAGTAACAGAACTACACAGTCAGTAACAGAACTATACAGTCAGTAACAGAACTACACAGTCAGTAACAGAACTATACAGCCAGTAACAGAACTATACAGTCAGAAACAGAACTATACAGTCAGAAACAGAACTATACAGTCAGTAACAGAACTATACAGTCAGAAACAGAACTATACAGTCAGAAACAGAACTATACAGTCAGAAACAGAACTATACAGTCAGAAACAGGACTATACAGTCAGAAACAGAACTATACAGTCAGTAACAGAACTATACAGTCAGAAACAGAACTATACAGTCAGAAACAGAACTATACAGTCAGAAACAGAACTATACAGTCAGTAACAGAACTACACAGTCAGTAACAGAACTACACAGTCAGTAACAGAACTATACAGTCAGAAACAGAACTATACAGTCAGAAACAGAACTATACAGTCAGAAACAGAACTACACAGTCAGAAACAGAACTATACAGTCAGAAACAGAACTACACAGTCAGAAACAGAACTATACAGTCAGAAACAGAACTATACAGTCAGTAACAGAACTACACAGTCAGTAACAGAACTACACAGTCAGTAACAGAACTATACAGTCAGAAACAGAACTATACAGTCAGAAACAGAACTATACAGTCAGTAACAGAACTATACAGTCAGAAACAGAACTATACAGTCAGAAACAGAACTATACAGTCAGTAACAGAACTATACAGTCAGAAACAGAACTATACAGTCAGAAACAGAACTATACAGTCAGAAACAGAACTATACAGTCAGTAACAGAACTACACAGTCAGAAACAGAACTATACAGTCAGAAACAGAACTATACAGTCAGTAACAGAACTATACAGTCAGAAACAGAACTATACCATCAGTAACAGAACTATACAGTCAGAAACAGAACTATACAGTCAGTAACAGAACTATACAGTCAGAAACAGAACTATACAGTCAGTAACAGAACTACACAGTCAGAAACAGAACTATACAGTCAGTAACAGAATTATACAGTCAGAAACAGAACTATACAGTCAGTAACAGAATTATACAGTCAGTAACAGAACTACACAGTCAGAAACAGAACTATACAGTCAGTAACAGAACTATACAGTCAGAAACAGAACTATACAGTCAGTAACAGAACTATACAGTCAGAAACAGAACTATACAGTCAGTAACAGAATTATACAGTCAGTAACAGAACTATACAGTCAGAGACAGAATCCTGATCCAGGACAGGACAGATGCCAAGGTCCCTGATCCAGGACAGGACAGATGAGAGAGACCCTGTTCCAGTCCCTCTCAGCTCTCTTTATGGTTTCATGCTGATGGACTGGCTACCCTCCTCTGGTGAAAGTGTATCTTTATTTTTCATTCACTCTGAAGAACACGGCTCATTGCAGAGTTCTACAAGAGTCACCTTTAATGACCTTAAAGCAGAGTAGGAACCAATTATAACATCAAGCTCAAGATGCTGACAGCTAATTAGTAAACCCAGAGAGAGGACCACTGACAGTGAGATCTTTGTTTCAAAGACAGCTCACCTGACTGAGAAGAACATTCACGTTAAGGTGAAAATCTAAAATATAGTAAAGAGATGTGAGGGCTGACATAGACCTGACCTATTAATCTTTCCAGATTCTTCTTGTGGTAGTTTTCTGTTAGATTCTCAGGGATATGAATTTTTAAAGGTCATGTGTGTCTCTGCTAACTTCTGTTTAAACTGATGTGAACAACTCCTCAGTAGTCAGCAGACAGATGATATTTAATGTTTACATCATCAGTTTCTGGGCTGAAGTTCTGTGTCACTATTTTCAACCATCTGTACAACAGGTAAAGCTTAATATGGCTGGCAAACGAACACTGTCCTCATACATTTACCAACTTTATTGCTAAATGGATCTTTATGTGCCGGAGAAGGCTCTGCTCTAAAGATGCTCCCTGGGTGTCATCTACAGCATGATCTGTCATTCCAGGGAGCAGATAGAAACCCCCATATGGACAAAAACATTTATGACAATGCATATTAAACACAATAAAATGAGTTCAAAAACAAATAATTCCATGGTAGCATGAATCTGAATCAGGAGGCAATGAGCTCTAGTCTATAAAGGAGGAGGCTGGGGTGGAGGAGGTGAAGCTTTTGTCTATAAAGGAGGAGGCTGGGGTGGAGGAGGTGAAGCTTTTGTCTATAAAGGAGGAGGCTGGGGTGGAGGAGGTGAAGCTTAAGTCTATAAAGGAGGAGGCTGGGGTGGAGGAGGTGAAGCTTAAGTCTATAAAGGAGGAGGCTGGGGTGGAGGAGGTGAAGCTTTAGTCTATAAAGGAGGAGGTTGGTGTGGAGGAGGTGAGGCTTTGGTCTATAAAGGAGGAGGCTGGGGTGGAGGAGGTGAAGCTTTAGTCTATAAAGGAGGAGGTTGGTGTGGAGGAGGTGAGGCTTTTGTCTATAAAGGAGGAGGTGAGGCTTTGGTCTATAAAGGAGGAGGCTGGGGTGGAGGAGGTGAAGCTTTAGTCTATAAAGGAGGAGGTTGGTGTGGAGGAGGTGAGGCTTTGGTCTATAAAGGAGGAGGCTGGGGTGGAGGAGGTGAAGCTTTAGTCTATAAAGGAGGAGGTTGGTGTGGAGGAGGTGAGGCTTTTGTCTATAAAGGAGGAGGTGAGGCTTTGGTCTATAAAGGAGGAGGCTGGGGTGGAGGAGGTGAAGCTTTAGTCTATAAAGGAGGAGGTTGGTGTGGAGGAGGTGAGGCTTTTGTCTATAAAGGAGGAGGCTGGGGTGGACTTGTTTGAGATTCATATTGTGTTGTTAATATTTGTCATTAGGACAGATCATAATCTACCTTGAAAGTCCTTTGTTATAAAAAGTAGCTTCTCATCACTGAGTAAACTTTGAATGACCTCCTTTTTACTTTTACTCCAGTAGATGTATAGACTAGACGTAAGGCAACTGTACTTCTACAGTCTGGTTCTTTTTCTGCCTCTGGATCTACGTCCCTGACGGCGGAAGCGTCTCACTGTAGTGGTCTGTAAGAGGGGGCGTCTGAGATCTGCGGTCTGCAGCCAGACCCCTCCCCATCTTTGCCTATTGGGGTGGTAGGGTCCACATTCACAGAGAGTAAACAACCACAAAAACATGAAATAAATATTTCAATCAAACCTTGGAACAGCTCAAGAGAACCTGAGAGTGTGTGGCTGTCCACGTACAGAGGTCTCCATGTTAAAGGATCTGTCCATCACCAGTTTACATAGAGAATAAACCATGTCCCAAAGGTTTTTCTCTGAAACCGGAACCTTTTCAGATATACAAACACCTTTGTCTAAACGAACGTCCCCTTAGCAGCTGTTCATTGATCAAGTATCCTTATTTCCCTCCAGTGTTGTTCCACCACCAGATAATGCTGTTAGGAAATCACAGTCTATAGATGTGTTTCTGTCAGACCAGCTTAAACACTCCTATTCACCAAACTTTCCTGAGAATGCAGTAAACTGTGTTGTATTTATTTCCCTGTTTGTCATTCTCTGTTGCCGGGCAACCAGAGCAGATGAGTTCTTGAGTTGTATCTTGGAGTTGTAGTGTTATTTTACAGTTAAGTCGGCAACATATGTTGAAATCTGTTACAACAAAGAAGAAAGATGGTCCAGGACACCTTTGAGAGAAAGAACGGGAAATTTCCTTCAAGAAAAACACAAAAAAGACGAAAAAGAAGACCTCAGTCTCATTTGCAAGTCCTGGCTAGCTTGAAAGCTAATAACAACTGCCAGTAACTGCCTAACCCTATCCCTAACTTCAACCAGTTTAGACCAGTTTAGATCTGCTTAGAGCACTCTAGACCAGTGCACACCACTCTAGACCACTCTAGACCAGTTTAGACCACTCTAGACCACTCTAGACCAGTTTAGACCACTCTAGACCACTCTAGACCACTCTAGAACAGTTTAGACCACTCTAGACCAGTTTATTCCAGTCTAGACCAGTTCATTACAGTCTAGACCTATTCATTCCAGTCTAGACCAGTTTATTCCAGTCTAGACCAGTTCATTCTGGTCTAGACCAGTTCATTCCAGTCCAGACATGCTTTATGAGAGTGTTAAAGTGTGGACAGCTGGTGTCTGTGACAAACTGACTTCTCACTCGGATGTGGTTAGTCCGTCCCCTCTGGTCTTCAGGGTCCTCTCCTTGGACTGTTACCTGATCATTGGTTCAGAGCTTGATGATGCCTTCAGGTCACAGCATTAATCACAGAATTCAAACAATTCACCAACAGGAAACATGACTCAATAGCATGACAAGGTCCTCAGGGCTGTTCTGGAGCAATGGTCACTTCTACTGATGCTGAGGTTTATCTCCTAAACCATCAGAGCAATGATCACTTCTACTGATGCTGAGGTTTATCTCCTAAACCATCAGAGCAATGATCACTTCTACTGATGCTGAGGTTTATCTCCTAAACCATCAGAGCAATGATCACTTCTACTGATGCTGAGGTTTATCTCCTAAACCACCAGAGCAATGATCACTTCTACTGATGTTGAGGTTTATCTCCTTAACCATCAGAGCAATGATCACTTCTACTGATGTTGAGGTTTATCTCCTAAACCACCAGAGCAATGATCACTTCTACTGATGCTGAGGTTTATCTCCTAAACCACCAGAGCAATGATCACTTCTACTGATGCTGAGGTTTATCTCCTAAACCACCAGAGCAATGATCACTTCTACTGATGCTGAGGTTTATCTCCTATACCACCAGAGCAATGATCACCTCTACTGATGTTGAGGTTTATCTCCTAAACCACCAGAGCAATGATCACTTCTACTGATGCTGAGGTTTATCTCCTAAACCACCAGAGCAATGATCACTTCTACTGATGCTGAGGTTTATCTCCTAAACCACCAGAGCAATGGTCACTTCTACTGATGCTGAGGTTTATCTCCTATACCACCAGAGCAATGATCACTTCTACTGATGCTGAGGTTTATCTCCTATACCACCAGAGCAATGATCACTTCTACTGATGCTGAGGTTTATCTCCTATACCACCAGAGCAATGATCACTTCTACTGATGCTGAGGTTTATCTCCTATACCACCAGAGCAATGATCACCTCTACTGATGCTGAGGTTTATCTCCTAAACCACCAGAGCAATGATCACCTCTACTGATGCTGAGGTTTATCTCCTAAACCACCAGAGCAGCCTCTCCTACACTGGGCTGTGCTGTCTGGACTCAAACGTCTGTTTGTTTTCCAGTTAGACTGGTTATTAATACTTCTGTATTATCTCATGATAGAAAAGGGTTTTCCTTGGTTGCTGTTTGATGAGTGGAGCTAAGCATGGCTGTGTGAACCAAACATCCTCAGGTAAAGGTGTTCCTCTCCAGCAGTGATGAAGTGTCTGTCACGGTGGCTCTGCCATGGCGTAATGTTTACAAATACTCCATTACAACTTACAACTAAAGAAAGACTGTGTGGTTTTGACAACTTGAGGTAATACAAGTTCTCAGCTCAGTCTTAAATCACTGCAGAAGTCTTTGCATTGTCCCAGGTTGTTATACAGTGGAGATGGATATGCAGTTTTTTAATGTGGTTTTGAAAGCGTTGAAAGTTGTGACAGCTTCCATCCTGAGAACTGACAGCATCCTGCTCTTTTTGTTTCTCTTCTTTCTGTCCATCCTTAATGTTTCCATCTCCTTCTGACCAAAAATACCCCACATTTACAGAACCAGCAGGAAGAACACATACCACTGAGTATTTACAGTAGAATTCTAAGCAGACCTTGATTTAGTCTGATCGAACGACTGATCAGACAGAGTCCTGGCTCAGCCTGCTCATACAGAGCATGTGTTTTAGACAAGGATGGATGCTTCTAACCGTATGTTTGTAACCTCTGTTCAGACCCTCGTGCTTTCCAAACTCACCACATGCTGAGCGCAATCATTTACCCATCCAAACAGCATGCCAACAGCTCGCCAAGTGACAGGCCCTTTAATGTCAGCATTTCAACAGATTTCAGTTGTCACTTTATCAAATACGAGGAGTCATGTGGCTGTGGAGGTTTTTAAGGGGAACTTCTGAGTGATAGTAATGAGCTGGAGAAGACAGCAGCGCTGCGGTGGTAGCCGGCACGGCGCCCAATTATCCGCTAGCACCTGTCGAAGTCAGTCGTGGCTGTACAGAGCGGCGCTTTCAGACGGCATGAATGCAAACCCATCTTCTCTGCTTTCTACTGCGTGTTGTCTTCTCTTATAATGAGAAGAGGTGTTGCTGCATGAGCATTATGAATTTTATATTTTACAGAAACTCTATGGAAGGAGCTCACCTTTCTCTGGATTGCTTGAGTTTCTGCAGTTTTACACAAAGGGAGGAAAGATTGAAGTCTGCAGGATTTCTCTGTTTCAGTAAGAAGAGCTTGGGTTAAATTTCACCATATGCAAACTCAGAGGTCAATCAGAGGGCTACCTGCAATATGTTGACAACTTCTAGACCACAGTCAGCTGATTTCTACAAATTTAATGGGAGAAGTCAACAATGGTATTTGATTATTTTCTGGACTGAAGAACAGAGATAACAGTCTTTATCCTGTTTAATTTAAAAAAATGTGGAAATGTCTATTTGATTGGAAATGACCAGTCCTTTGTGATGTATATGATTACAACTGAGTTCTCACATTACCTCAGATACTTCAAACAGTTTCAGTCTTCAGTCCTGTGACTGCTGCAGAGACCCTGGAAGAGAAACAAAAACTTAGGACAGATGAAGCTACCTTTGAACACTAGGTGGGGCTGTGGCACTGGCATGTTTACATCACATGACCACCTCATGGAGAGAGATGTAAGTTTGAATGGAACTTTTCTTTTGTCCAGACCAGAACTCAGCCCCTGTGATGCTTGTCTGTGGCCATTGATCGGGATCAATAGTTTACATCCTACATATCAGGGAGTTTACATCCTATATATCAGGTAGTTTACATCCTATATACCAGGTAGTTTACATCCTATATATCAGGTAGTTTACATCCTATATATCAGGTAGTTTACATCCTATATATCAGGTAGTTTACATCCTACATATCTGGTAGTTTACATCCTATATATCAGGTAGTTTACATCCTATATATCAGGTAGTTTACATCCTATATATCAGGTAGTTTACATCCTATATATCAGGTAGTTTACATCCTACATATCTGGTAGTTTACATCCTATATATCAGGTAGTTTACATCCTATATATCAGGTAGTTTACATCCTATATACCAGGTAGTTTACATCCTATATATCAGGTAGTTTACATCCTATATATCAGGTAGTTTACATCCTATATATCAGGTAGTTTACATCCTACATATCTGGTAGTTTACATCCTATATATCAGGTAGTTTACATCCTATATATCAGGTAGTTTACATCCTATATATCAGGTAGTTTACATCCTACATATCAGGGAGTTTACAACCTATATATCAGGTAGTTTACATCCTATATATCAGGTTGTTTACATCCTACATATCTGGTAGTTTACATCCTATATACCAGGTAGTTTACATCCTATATATCAGGTAGTTTACATCCTATATACCAGGTAGTTTACATCCTATATATCAGGTAGTTTACATCCTATATATCAGGTAGTTTACATCCTATATATCAGGTAGTTTACATCCTACATATCAGATAGTTTACATCCTATATATCAGGTAGTTTACATCCTATATATCAGGTAGTTTACATCCTATATATCAGGTAGTTTACATCCTATATATCAGGTAGTTTACATCCTATATACCAGGTAGTTTACATTCTACATATCTTGTAGTTTACATCCTATATATCTGGTAGTTTACATCCTATATATCAGGTAGTTTACATCCTATATATCAGGTAGTTTACATCCTATATATCAGGTAGTTTACATCCTACATATCAGGGAGTTTACAACCTATATATCAGGTAGTTTACATCCTATATATCAGGTAGTTTACATCCTACATATCTGGTAGTTTACATCCTATATACCAGGTAGTTTACATCCTATATATCAGGTAGTTTACATCCTATATACCAGGTAGTTTACATCCTATATATCAGGTAGTTTACATCCTATATATCAGGTAGTTTACATCCTATATATCAGGTAGTTTACATCCTACATATCTGGTAGTTTACATCCTATATATCAGGTAGTTTACATCCTACATATCAGATAGTTTACATCCTATATATCAGGTAGTTTACATCCTATATATCAGGTAGTTTACATCCTATATATCAGGTAGTTTACATCCTATATATCAGGTAGTTTACATCCTATATACCAGGTAGTTTACATTCTACATATCTTGTAGTTTACATCCTATATATCAGGTAGTTTACATCCTACATATCAGATAGTTTACATCCTACATATCAGGTAGTTTACATCCTACATATCTGGTAGATTACATCCTACATATCAGGTAGTTTACATCCTATATATCAGGTAGTTTACATGGTATATATCAGGTAGTTTACATCGTACATATCAGGTAGTTTACATCCTATATATCAGGTAGTTTACATCCTACATATCAGATAGTTTACATCCTACATATCTGGTAGATTACATTGTACATATAAGATAGTTTACATCGTACATATCAGGTAGTTTACGTCCTACATATCAGGTAGTTTACATCCTACATATCTGGTAGTTCACATCCTATATATGAGGTCGTTTACATCGTACATATCAGTTAGTTTTACATCCTACATATCCGGTAGTTTACATCCTATATATCAGGTAGTTTACATCCTATATATCAGGTAGTTTACATCCTACATATCAGGGAGTTTACAACCTATATATCAGGTAGTTTACATCCTATATATCAGGTAGTTTACATCCTACATATCTGGTAGTTTACATCCTATATATCAGGTAGTTTACATCCTATATATCAGGTAGTTTACATCCTATATATCAGGTAGTTTACATCCTACATATCAGGGAGTTTACAACCTATATATCAGGTAGTTTACATCCTATATATCAGGTAGTTTACATCCTACATATCTGGTAGTTTACATCCTATATACCAGGTAGTTTACATCCTATATATCAGGTAGTTTACATCCTATATATCAGGTAGTTTACATCCTATATACCAGGTAGTTTACATCCTATATATCAGGTAGTTTACATCCTATATATCAGGTAGTTTACATCCTATATATCAGGTAGTTTACATCCTACATATCTGGTTGTTTACATCCTATATATCAGGTAGTTTACATCCTACATATCAGATAATTTACATCCTATATATCAGGTAGTTTACATCCTATATATCAGGTAGTTTACATCCTATATATCAGGTAGTTTACATCCTATATATCAGGTAGTTTACATCCTATATACCAGGTAGTTTACATTCTACATATCTTGTAGTTTACATCCTATATATCAGGTAGTTTACATCCTACATATCAGATAGTTTACATCCTACATATCAGGTAGTTTACATCCTACATATCTGGTAGATTACATCCTACATATCAGGTAGTTTACATCCTATATATCAGGTAGTTTACATGGTATATATCAGGTAGTTTACATCGTACATATCAGGTAGTTTACATCCTATATATCAGGTAGTTTACATCCTACATATCAGATAGTTTACATCCTACATATCTGGTAGATTACATTGTACATATAAGATAGTTTACATCGTACATATCAGGTAGTTTACGTCCTACATATCAGGTAGTTTACATCCTACATATCTGGTAGTTCACATCCTATATATGAGGTCATTTACATCGTACATATCAGTTAGTTTTACATCCTACATATCCGGTAGTTTACATCCTACATATCTGGTAGTTTCCATCCTATATATCAGGTAGTTTACATCCTACATATCAGGTAGTTTACATCCTATATATCAGGTAGTTTACATCCTATATATCAGGTAGTTTACATCCTATATATCAGGTAGTTTACATCCTATATATCAGGTAGTTTACATCCTATATATCAGGTAGTTTACATCCTATATATCAGGTAGTTTACATCCTATATATCAGGTTGTTTACATCCTACATATCTGGTAGTTTACATCCTACATATCCGGTAGTTTACATCCTACATATCTGGTAGTTTACATCCTACATATCCGGTAGTTTACATCCTACATATCTGGTAGTTTACATCCTATTTATCAGGTAGTTTACATCCTACATATCAGGTTGTTTACATCCTACATATCTGGTAGTTTACATCCTACATATCTGGTAGTTTACAGCCTACATATCCGGTAGTTTACATCCTACATATCTGGTAGTTTACATCCTATTTATCAGGTAGTTTACATCCTACATATCAGGTTGTTTACATCCTACATATCTGGTAGTTTACATCCTACATATCCGGTAGTTTACATCCTACATATCTGGTAGTTTACATCCTACATATCCGGTAGTTTACATCCTATATATCAGGTAGTTTACATCCTATTTATCAGGTAGTTTACATCCTACATATCAGGTTGTTTACATCCTACATATCTGGTAGTTTACATCCTACATATCCGGTAGTTTACATCCTACATATCTGGTAGTTTACATCCTATATATCAGGTAGTTTACATCGTACATATCAGGTAGTTTACATCGTACATATCTGGTAGTTTACATCCTACATATCTGGTAGTTTACATCCTATATATCAGGTAGTTTACATCCTACATATCCGGTAGTTTACATCCTATATATCAGATAGTTTACATCCTACATATCTGGTAGTTTACATCCTACATATCAGGTAGTTTACATCCTATATATCAGGTAGTTTACATCCTATTAATCAGGTAGTTTACATCCTATATATCAGGTAATTTACATCCTACATATCTGGTAGTTTACATCCTATATATCAGGTAGTTTACATCCTACATATCAGGTAGTTTACATCCTATATCTCAGATAGTTTACATCCTACATATCCGGTAGTTTACATCCTACATATCAGGTAGTTTACATCCTACATATCAGGTAGTCTACATCCTATATCTCAGATAGTTTACATCCTACATATCCGGTAGTTTCCATCCTACATATCTGGTAGTTTACATCCTATATATCAGGTAGTTTACATCCTATATATCAGGTAGTTTACATCCTACATATCTGGTAGTTTACATCCTACATATCTGGTAGTTTACATCCTATATATCAGGTAGTTTACATCCTACATATCAGGTAGTTTACATCCTACATATCTGGTAGTTTACATCCTACATATATGGTAATTTACATCCTACAAATCAGGTAGTTTACATCCTACAAATCAGGTGGTTTATTTCCTATATCTCAGGTAGATTACATGCTCATTTCAGCCTTGTAGTTACCCTTGTATTAACCATCTTGTCCTAACAGTGTCCATGAAGACATCTTATTAGGAGAACTGTGAGCCAGAAAACTTTACATAAAATAACACAGAAGGAAAACTTATATTCTGACTTTTCTTGGAGTCATTACAGACAAACAGCTTTCTGCACATCTGCTGCCACTTCCTGCTCTGTCTGCATTCAAACTGCAGTCATTCCACTAATCCCATGTGTGATTTGCACCCTGAATTCTCTGAGACAGCGCTGGGATTCTTTAAATGTGAAATTTTCATATTTCAGCATTCATTGTCATATATTACATTTTCTCTGACAAAAGCAGGACCGGAGCCACTGTGTTCCTAATCACTTAAATCCACACGCAATCTGGCTCTGCCATCTTAGCCAGGGCCGCGGATCCATTAGTGTCTTCTCCTCTCTGTGAGCTGCCAAGCCATTAGTTCTGCCATGCTCTGCTACATTTCTATATCCTTCCATTTCTACTTTTCTGCAAGAAAATGGGAAAAGTTGTGGATTAATTCAAACTAATCCTTCCCTTTTTCTATTGCCTTTAATTATGTGTTTCAGCCTCTGACAGTGTGAATGGTCATCAGCAGTCAGTTGACTTAGGAGGAAGCCTGCCTTGTACAAAAGAAAAGAAACATGCTCCCTGTGTTTGAGAGTCTATCAGCAGCTTTTAGCCTCTATTAACATTCCTCACAAAACACACACTCTCTCAACACAGCCTCTGTGTCTGTTTGGCTCTGATAACATCTCCAATAATTTTTCCTGTTTCTATCTGACTACTGAGACACAGTAACTACAGACAACATGTGTCCTGTTACCCTCCTGAAGAGAGACCTGTGGTTCTGTTTAGCTGTGGTTATTTATCATAAAGAGTTTCAGCTCTGACAGGGAAGGCCCTCCAGGAAGTTTAATCTGTACCTCCATTGATCCACACCAGCAGCTCCAGCAGAGGTCCTTCAACATGAGTCCTGTTCTGACAGCTGTTTGCCAGGTCAAAGTCTTTCCCTAACTGTGGCTATGGTAGTTATTTACTGCTGTGCTGTTGGTGGATGAGTGTTGGGTCTTTGTAGATGGTCTTAGGGGAGGACTGCCTCTCAGAAGGTAGAGAGATGTCTTTAAACTGAAAGGTCTGGGTTTGATCCCAGATCCTGCAGAGACATGTCCATGTACCCATGGACAAGACACTAGACCCCAAAATTCATCTGCATTAATGTCAGTGTGTGAATGTGTATGGATGTAAATGAACCTGAGCTAATACTGACGGCCTCTGTACATGGCAGCCTTTAGCATCAGTGTGTGAATGTGTATGGATGTAAATGAACCTGAGCTAATACTGACGGCCTCTGTACATGGCAGCCTTTAGCATCAGTGTGTGAATGTGTATGGATGTAAATGAACCTGAGCTAATACTGATGGCCTCTGTACATGGCAGCCTTTAGCATCAGTGTGTGAATGTGTATGGATGTAAATGAACCTGAGCTAATACTGATGGCCTCTGTACATGGCAGCCTTTAGCATCAGTGTGTGAATGTGTATGGATGTAAATGAACCTGAGCTAATACTGATGGCCTCTGTACATGGCAGCCTTTAGCATCAGTGTGTGAATGTGTATGGATGTAAATGAACCTGAGCTAATACTAAGACTAAAATTAAAAATAGCTACCAGAATGAACACTGCCTTCTGCTCAGAGAAAGGACTCTAGGACCACTCAACGACGCACAGGTCTCTCTGTGACACTGATCTGTGTTCACTAGGACGCTGTGATTTAACCTTCCTCAGACCTTGGTGAAGTTTGGACAGTTTGACATCATTCCTGAATGTCCTTCAATAAGAAATCAGACACTGGAGCTTTCCTCACAGCCGGAGGACCTCTGATTGCTACGAACCAACAATCTTCATCTGGCCTTGATATTATAGGAGCTCTGTTTCTTCTCCGTCCCAGTTTCACTCAACATGAGTGCTCAGAAAATGCCTGAACCTGAGACCTGAGTGGTTCCAGGCTATCACTGCTGCTTCTTTATGGATTTTACTTCAGATTTTGGGCTTTTAAACATTCTTAAAACTTGCTTTGAGAGAGATTTCTATTAAAAGAAAAGGTATAAATGTTGGCTTCTTTTTGGCTCTAATGTTCTTCTAAAGTGATGGTTCTTAATGTGACCCCAACAGAACGTCCCAAAAACAAAAGAACATCTTAAAATGATTTCAAATTGTGTATTTTACCCATCTCTGTAAAAAAAAGTATGCATTGAAGAAGTTAAACATAAAAATGTGATGATACTCTGGGATGATTATGGCTGCATTCAGCTGTGCTTGTTCTTTTGAAATGTTTGTTCAGTGAAAACAGTTTGAGCCTGCAGATGAAAATACCCTCAGTAGGATAACCTGAGGACTACACAGTCACAGATATAATCACACAGGTCTGATGTTCTCCAGAGCTCAGAGGAGGAGGAGGACCTGATCACAGTCTAACTGATGTCACAATGTTATCTGGTTGGTTTTGATCATTTCTAACTCTAATTAGCTTCAAGTCTGTCCCTTACATGGTTGAATTTATTTATTTTATTCATCTAAGATCTGTCAGCCAGAATCATTCCTCTTTGTTTAGGAATCAAATCTGGATATGTGTATTTATAACTGATAAAGTATCGCTCTCTGATCTCAGTAATCAATAACTGTGAGTTTGATTTTTGTCATAATACAGGTGCAATCACCATTATTGACCCCTTATTGTATTGTGAACATTTACAGACTTTCTGCTGTTTGCCATGAACAAATCAAACTAAAGGAACTGAAATAGCTCAACACAACAAAAGCTTTAAGTGGTTTCTCCAAATGCGACTGAAAATGTAACTAATAATGACTTCTCCAGTCTCAGCATTACTCAGCCTGTTCACAGCAGCAGCTTTAGTCCTTATAGAGCACCTTTAGCTTCTATGACCTGCTGCACAGAGATGCATATCCAGACTCCAGCTTCTGCAGCATTCCTGATGGGTCTTAGCCTATTCCTCGTGTGCAAACCTCAGTTCAGTCATACTCTTGGGTCTGCATGGTGCAACCACCTTCTTTAAATCCCACCAGAGATTTTCTTTGAGGTTCCAGTCAGCCGGCTGTGATGGCCACTGTAAATCTTCCAGGACTTCTTCTGCAGCCAAGTCTTGGTGGGACGTGAGGTCTGCTTGGGGTCATGATCCTGTTGTAAGGTCCAGTGACGCCCAAGCTTCAGTTTCTTCACAGAGAGCATGACGTTTCCTCCATGAATCCATCTGTCCGTCCACACGCTGCAGGTTTCCAGAGGATGCAAAGCAGCCCCAGAGCATCACCGAGCCACCGCCGTGCTTCATTCTTCTTCCTCCAGACATAGCACTGATCCATCTGGACTAAAAGTTCCAGTTTAGTCTCTCAGCAGAATCCTCAAACCTCTGTGGCTTATTCCTATGATTGTGAGCAGACTGGAGCTGACTTTTCTTGGTCTTCTGGGTCAGTAGAGGTGGAGGTCTAGGAGTTCTAGCATGGAAACCATCTACGTTCAGTACTCCTTACTGGACTCACTGAAACCTCAGTCCCTGTTACCACCAGGTTTTTCTGGAGGTCTTTTGCAGTCACTCGAGGGTTTTTCACAACCTGCCTTCTCAGACACTGTGAACCTGTGAACTCTGCTTCCAGCAGTGTCTCTAGAACATTCAGGCCGATGATCTCTGCTCTGAACTTTGGACCATTCTCTTGACTCTGCCATATTTCTGACATGCAGTCAAACTAACACTAAACAAACCCCTGACAGTTCAGGTGTTTCATGCTCCGTGTTTCATCAGGTGAGATTAAACAACTCTGGTTTACATTTCTGAGCTGCTGTGAGGATTCTGTTCAGAATCATTCTGAGACTGGAGGAGTCTTAGAAATCATGTTGTCAGTTGGATGAGGACATCACTTGAAGCATTTGTTGTGTTGAACGATTTCAGTTTCTTTAGATTTAGACAACTTTATTTATGCTGAAGGAAAATTGAGTTTTTGCAGTCTAGCCAGACCATACATACACTATATTGCCAAAAGTATTCACTCATCCATCCAAACAATGTAAATCAGGTGTTCCAGTCACTCCCATGTCCACAGGTGTATAAAATCATCACCTAGGCATGCAGACTGTTTCTACAAACATCTGTGAAAGAATGGCTCGCTCTCAGGAGCTCAGTGAATTCCAGCGTGGTACTGTGATAGGATGCCACCTGGGCAATAAGTCCAGTGGTGAAATTTCCTGGCTCCTAAATTGCTAATTTAAATATTTTTTTAAATTTGAAAATAAAAACTACTTTCCTGGTTTGGCGGTTGCCAGGAGAACGGTGCTTGTCTGACTGCATTGTGCCAAGTGTTAAGTTTGGTGGAGGGGGGATTATGGTGTGGGCTTGTTTTTCAGGAGCAGGTGCTTCTGGAAGAATGGTCAAAAATTCCCATAAACACTCCTACACCTTGTGGAAAGCCTTCCCAGAGGAGTTGAAGCTGTTCAGCTGCACAGGGTGGACGACGTCTGTTGACCCTCATGTTAGTAACAACACCGCCAGGGTCAGGCAGATTATAAAGCACAAAGGACATAAATAAGATACATGAAGCTGCAGTACAGATGACATTATAAGTTTACATTCATAGATTGTTTGAACGAGCCGCCAGCATAAAAACACAGTTTTAACCGCCAAAGAAAAACACAATAATACGAAGCTGTCAGTCCATGAGATGACTATCAAGGTTTAACAGCCTGCTGGCAGGAATGAAAGACTGAGAATAACCGTTTGTTCTCCTTCAGGGGGGCGATAGAGCGGCGGCCTGAGGGCATTCACGTAAACTCAGAACACAGGATGTTTGGACCGCCTGCCTCTCCCACAAAGAACGCAGATCTCTCTGCTGGACTCCTACTGTATGGACAGACCATCAAACCAACACACAAAAGAGACTTTCAAGAAAGGGCTGATAGAAAATACACAGCGTTTAGTCCCAGACATTAAAGGACTTCCTCAGTAAGTGATTGTTTGTTGACCTTGCTGAGCGATACTCTCAGTTCCTGTCAGACTAAAGCTGGGAATCAAACACAGTTCATAAATACTCGAGTCAACATCCTCAACATCCTTACCATGAGCAGAGCTGGCTAATGGTTCCACACAGTTTTTCCTAAAATCAACCATAAGCTCCTTAGTTTTTGACTCAGTAAGGTCAAGGACATTTTCATCACGCCCTTCCTGCTTTTATTGACTGGTGTGATGACAATGTCCTTGACCTTCATGTGTCAAAAACTAAGGAGCTGTCAGTTTGATTTGTTCATGGCAGAGAGCAGAAAGTCTGTAAATGTTCACAGTAAACCTGATTAACTATCAGGATCAATAATGTAGACTGCCCCTGTAACGGGGTGCTCTCTATCACACAACAATTCATACTTATAACATTCACTCTTAAGATCCAGATCCCAGAGAGCCCTAGAGGGACCCCCAGACTGCCACGTCTGTTTGAGAGGGACTCTGTGATCCACATGAATGCTGCTCCATGTTGTCAGGCCGTCCTGGAGCTGGGCTCAGACCGAAATAGCACCCCGGATGATGAGGCGGTGATGCATGGACACTGTGATCAGAGGAAAACTCAGGGTTAGACCATTTGGCTGCTGCGGTTTTGATGAGCGGCGTCTCAGGTAGCATCTGGACGTGTCGTTACGGAAGGTCGTTTTGGTGGTTAACTCTCTGAAAGGGCACTCAGCACCAGTGTCGGATAACAGCGCTGATATTTGCCCCTCCTCAGCTCCTCTCTCTGTCAGAGCTGAAATCAGGGCCTTCCTGCTGAGACTCCTATGGCAGCTGGACTAGACCAGAAAGATGTGTGAGGTGGTGAGAGTGACCAGGAGGCAGGTCTAACATCAGGAGTGATAACATAAGGAGTTGCTAATAAAAGCCAGAACAGCTGTTTGGTTTTCCTCCATGAGAGAGAAGAAGGGCTGGGCTAGCGTCTCTGTCTTATGTCTGATGTAGATGAATGCTTCAGGATAAACTCAGGATTACAGACAGGCTTCAGTGTTTTAGGGCTAATCTGGTGACTGACTGGTTCTCCACGGTCTGATCTGTCCACCATCAAGTCCAAGTCTAGGTTTGGACCATATGATGCTCAGGTAACTGTGGCAGGTAATACTGGGCTCACAAGACCTGAGGTCACAGTGACCTTGAACTCCAAAATGTGTTCATCCACCTGGCCTGACCTTTGACCTCCTGGATGGAGTTAGTATCTCTGAGCCAGAGTGGACGTTTGTGCGGTCAGCTTCCCCAGCAGCCCCTCATCTCTGCCCTTTATGCACCCATGTTTGTTAGATGACCAGCACGGCTGAGGGGAGGAGCCGTGATGGCACACGGACACTATGACAACAAACAGTTAAACACAGGATTTCTGTTTCCAGTCAGGTTTTTGTCCACACCTCAAAGCTTTTAGATCAATAATTAGCTTCACGCTTATTTTAGGAGAACTTTGAACCACTATGAGAAAGCAGTTTCTTCTTCGTTCTAACAGTAAGCGTTATGACGAGCACACAGATCCACAGAAGCCCAGCTAAGACCAAAGACTCCTGACAGTCGCTGGACACGCAGAAAATGGATGTCAAACTTTACTTTAGGAGGCTTTCTTCTTCAGTAATGTCCCTTTCTGTGCTCACATTCAGATCCACTCGTTTGGACATGCTGCCAGTAAATCCTACCGCTATAAACAGACTGTGTTTGTGTCAGTAAACCGGGCTGTCATTGGCTGCTGAGAGTTGAGGCACAAGGCGGGGGTTAGATGAAGCTGTGAGTGCTGACTGATTGACAGATCTGTGAGCCAATCATTGGTCTTACAGGATGGAGACAGTTCCCACCGGGCGGAGCTATAGATTTTCTCAGAGCATTAACCTGCTGCTGCTCTAGGGAAATGCCTGGTTCTCCTGGTTCTCCTGGTTCTCCTGGTTCTCCTGGTTCTCCTGGTGCAGACTGTGCATAGCCAAGAAACTATGACAGGCCCCTTGGACCGCAGGGTCCCCACACTGCGGAGGATGCAGGGGTTTACTTTATGGCCCAGTTCACTAGGAAGGAATGAACACAAGCCTATAAGGCTGCTCTCTGGTATCTACCGAGGTGACGTTTAATTTAGGGAAAGCCTTAAAAAAAATCCACCAACACCAATAAGAAGGTCCTGGACAGACTCTGGTCCACAGGTCTGTGTTGGTGGACTCATGGACCAGTCTGTCTCCAGTGCAGAGGCATTAAACTGGGGTGTTTTGAGTGTTTTTAAGAACCAGACCTCTCTAAAGTCTAGTAGAAATAAAATCCAAAGATGGTGTTTTCCTGTGAATGTTCCAGAAAGCTGTCAGCTCCTCTGTTTGGGATTACATCCTTGAATTGACATGAACATTCTCCTGAAATAATCAGATGTGAGTAGTAAACCAGGAGTGAGTGTGACAGCCTGAGGACTGAGCTGAGCCACTTACAGTCTTCTGACAGAGCTTGGATTGAGGATCACAGCAGAGTGTCTCCGTCCCGCTGTGGGCCGGTTCATCACGATTTGATTAGGGAGTTGTCGGGACATGGCGCTCCAGCAGAAGCTCCTTTCACAGTCCTGAGTTTATTCATCAACTCTAACACGGCCCTGACAGCTGTCTGCTGCTGTTTATAAAGTCAGCGGCGCTGGATTCGCTGGCATATGCTTCACAAGGCGTGTGACAAAGAGTGGGCAAACTCCCTTGTTTGGCGTGTCAGGGTTGAACGCTTCACTCCTCAGCTGTCAGACAGGAACATCTGTGTTTCGGCAAGTGAGCGATGTTTGTTCTGCGCTGGAGCAATCGCCTCTCAGCAGCCGTCTGAGGTGACAGACCGTCACAGTCCGAGTAAAGAGTTAGATAGAGATGGCGAGGAGGGTAATCTCTGTATCCAATCCAGCTGCAGAAACACAGCAAAGTCCATCTTTTTATGGTTCACTAATACTCCCGCAGCCCGCCCCCCATCTCTGGGATTCACTGGATTACACACTTGGCTCGTACATTTCAAGGATGCAGCTCCAGACCACCGAGGAAAAGAGAAAATTGAATCTTACACTTTTAAAACGATTAAAGTCAAACATATGACGGTTTACTACTAAAGCTGCTGCTGTAGAGGTTTGTGGAAAACACGCCTGTCTTATTAGAAATGGTCCAGACAAGCTAGAACGTCCCATTCCTCTTAAACATGAGTATATGAGTCCTACTCATGAGTTTCAGTGCTGCTGGAGATTCCAGGTCGCCCTTCAGGATAGTGGCTTTTTTTATCAGGCTGAAGGTGGAAAAAATGTCTGTTTCTACTGCTAAACAGACTTCTAGCTGCCCCAAATATAAACGTTCAAAAACAGAAAGGGTCAACATGAGAAGGGTGTTTGTGAGTATTTGGACTAACCAAGCCTGACTGAGGTCTGTAGGTGTCTGTAGGTGTCACTGGTATAATAATGAATGTTTGTAGTGAATCAGAGGTCTGTAGGTGTCTGTAGGTGTCTGTAGCTGTCACTGCTATAATAATGAATGTTTGTAGTGAATCAGAGGTCTGTAGGTGTCTGTAGCTGTCACTGGTATAATAATGAATGTTTGTAGTGAATCAGAGGTCTGTAGGTGTCTGTAGCTGTCACTGGTATAATAATGAATGTTTGTAGTGAATCAGAGGTCTGTAGGTGTCTGTAGGTGTCTGTAGCTGTCACTGCTATAATAATGAATGTTTGTAGTGAATCAGAGGTCTGTAGGTGTCTGTAGCTGTCACTGGTATAATAATGAATGTTTGTAGTGAATCAGAGGTCTGTAGGTGTCTGTAGCTGTCACTGGTATAATAATGAATGTTTGTAGTGAATCAGAGGTCTGTAGGTGTCTGTAGCTGTCACTGGTATAATAATGAATGTTTGTAGTGAATCAGAGGTCTGTAGGTGTCTGTAGCTGTCACTGGTATAATAATGAATGTTTGTAGTGAATCAGAGGTCTGTAGGTGTCTGTAGGTGTCTGTAGCTGTCACTGGTATAATAATGAATGTTTGTAGTGAATCAGAGGTCTGTAGGTGTCTGTAGCTGTCACTGGTATAATAATGAATGTTTGTAGTGAATCAGAGGTCTGTAGGTGTCTGTAGGTGTCTGTAGCTGTCACTGGTATAATAATGAATGTTTGTAGTGGATCAGAGGTCTGTAGGTGTCTGTAGCTGTCACTGGTATAATAATGAATGTTTGTAGTGAATCAGAGGTCTGTAGGTGTCTGTAGGTGTCTGTAGCTGTCACTGGTATAATAATGAATGTTTGTAGTGAATCAGAGGTCTGTAGGTGTCTGTAGCTGTCACTGGTATAATAATGAATGTTTGTAGTGAATCAGAGGTCTGTAGGTGTCTGTAGCTGTCTGTAGCTGTCACTGGTATAATAATGAATGTTTGTAGTGAATCAGAGGTCTGTAGGTGTCTGTAGCTGTCACTGGTATAATAATGAATGTTTGTAGTGGATCAGAGGTCTGTAGGTGTCTGTAGCTGTCACTGGTATAATAATGAATGTTTGTAGTGAATCAGAGGTCTGTAGGTGTCTGTAGCTGTCACTGGTATAATAATGAATGTTTGTAGAGAATCAGAGGTCTGTAGGTGTCTGTAGCTGTCACTGGTATAATAATGAATGTTTGTAGTGGATCAGAGGTCTGTAGGTGTCTGTAGCTGTCACTGGTATAATAATGAATGTTTGTAGTGGATCAGAGGTCTGTAGGTGTCTGTAGCTGTCACTGGTATAATAATGAATGTTTGTAGTGGATCAGAGGTCTGTAGGTGTCTGTAGCTGTCACTGGTATAATAATGAATGTTTGTAGTGAATCAGAGGTCTGTAGGTGTCTGTAGCTGTCACTGGTATAATAATGAATGTTTGTAGAGAATCAGAGGTCTGTAGGTGTCTGTAGCTGTCACTGGTATAATAATGAATGTTTGTAGTGGATCAGAGGTCTGTAGGTGTCTGTAGCTGTCACTGGTATAATAATGAATGTTTGTAGTGGATCAGAGGTCTGTAGGTGTCTGTAGCTGTCACTGGTATAATAATGAATGTTTGTAGTGGATCAGAGGTCTGTAGGTGTCTGTAGCTGTCACTGGTATAATAATGAATGTTTGTAGAGAATCAGAGGTCTGTAGGTGTCTGTAGGTGTCTGTAGCTGTCACTGGTATAATAATAAATGTTTGTAGTGAATCAGAGGTCTGTAGGTGTCTGTAGCTGTCACTGGTATAATAATGAATGTTTGTAGTGGATCAGAGGTCTGTAGGTGTCTGTAGCTGTCACTGGTATAATAATGAATGTTTGTAGAGAATCAGAGGTCTGTAGGTGTCTGTAGCTGTCACTGGTATAATAATGAATGTTTGTAGTGAATCAGAGGTCTGTAGATGTCTGTAGCTGTCACTGGTATAATAATGAATGTTTGTAGTGGATCAGAGGTCTGTAGGTGTCTGTAGCTGTCACTGGTATAATAATGAATGTTTGTAGTGAATCAGAGGTCTGTAGGTGTCTGTAGCTGTCACTGGTATAATAATGAATGTTTGTAGTGGATCAGAGGTCTGTAGGTGTCTGTAGCTGTCACTGGTATAATAATGAATGTTTGTAGAGAATCAGAGGTCTGTAGGTGTCTGTAGGTGTCTGTAGCTGTCACTGGTATAATAATGAATGTTTGTAGTGAATCAGAGGTCTGTAGGTGTCTGTAGGTGTCACTGGTATAATAATGAATGTTTGTAGTGAATCAGAGGTCTGTAGGTGTCTGTAGGTGTCTGTAGCTGTCACTGGTATAATAATGAATGTTTGTAGAGAATCAGAGGTCTGTAGGTGTCTGTAGGTGTCTGTAGCTGTCACTGGTATAATAATGAATGTTTGTAGTGAATCAGAGGTCTGTAGGTGTCTGTAGCTGTCACTGGTATAATAATGAATGTTTGTAGTGAATAAGAGGTCTGATCAGAGTGTCTGTAGGTGTCTGTAGCTGTCACTGGTATAATAATGAATGTTTGTAGTGAATCAGAGGTCTGTAGGTGTCTGTAGCTGTCACTGGTATAATAATGAATGTTTGTAGTGAATCAGAGGTCTGTAGGTGTCTGTAGCTGTCACTGGTATAATAATGAATGTTTGTAGTGAATCAGAGGTCTGTAGGTGTCTGTAGCTGTCACTGGTATAATAATGAATGTTTGTAGTGAATCAGAGGTCTGTAGGTGTCTGTAGCTGTCACTGGTATAATAATGAATGTTTGTAGTGAATCAGAGGTAGGTGTCTGTAGGTGTCTGTAGCTGTCACTGGTATAATAATGAATGTTTGTAGTGAATCAGAGGTCTGTAGGTGTCTGTAGCTGTCACTGGTATAATAATGAATGTTTGTAGTGAATCAGAGGTCTGTAGGTGTCTGTAGCTGTCACTGGTATAATAATGAATGTTTGTAGTGAATCAGAGGTCTGTAGGTGTCTGTAGCTGTCACTGGTATAATAATGAATGTTTGTAGTGAATCAGAGGTCTGTAGGTGTCTGTAGCTGTCACTGGTATAATAATGAATGTTTGTAGTGAATCAGAGGTCTGTAGGTGTCTGTAGCTGTCACTGGTATAATAATGAATGTTTGTAGTGAATCAGAGGTCTGTAGGTGTCTGTAGCTGTCACTGGTATAATAATGAATGTTTGTAGTGAATCAGAGGTCTGTAGGTGTCTGTAGCTGTCACTGGTATAATAATGAATGTTTGTAGTGAATCAGAGGTCTGTAGGTGTCTGTAGCTGTCACTGGTATAATAATGAATGTTTGTAGTGAATCAGAGGTCTGTAGGTGTCTGTAGCTGTCACTGGTATAATAATGAATGTTTGTAGTGAATCAGAGGTCTGTAGGTGTCTGTAGCTGTCACTGGTATAATAATGAATGTTTGTAGTGAATCAGAGGTCTGTAGGTGTCTGTAGCTGTCACTGGTATAATAATGAATGTTTGTAGTGAATCAGAGGTCTGTAGGTGTCTGTAGCTGTCACTGGTATAATAATGAATGTTTGTAGTGAATCAGAGGTCTGTAGGTGTCTGTAGCTGTCACTGGTATAATAATGAATGTTTGTAGTGAATCAGAGGTCTGTAGGTGTCTGTAGCTGTCACTGGTATAATAATGAATGTTTGTAGTGAATCAGAGGTCTGTAGGTGTCTGTAGCTGTCACTGGTATAATAATGAATGTTTGTAGTGAATCAGAGGTCTGTAGGTGTCTGTAGCTGTCACTGGTATAATAATGAATGTTTGTAGTGATCAGAGGTCTGTCAGGTGTCTGTAGGTGTCTGTAGCTGTCACTGGTATAATAATGAATGTTTGTAGTGAATCAGAGGTCTGTAGGTGTCTGTAGCTGTCACTGGTATAATAATGAATGTTTGTAGTGAATCAGAGGTCTGTAGGTGTCTGTAGCTGTCACTGGTATAATAATGAATGTTTGTAGTGAATCAGAGGTCTGTAGGTGTCTGTAGCTGTCACTGGTATAATAATGAATGTTTGTAGTGAATCAGAAGTCTGTAGGTGTCTGTAGGTGTCTGTAGCTGTCACTGGTATAATAATGAATGTTTGTAGTGAATCAGAGGTCTGTAGGTGTCTGTAGCTGTCACTGGTATAATAATGAATGTTTGTAGTGAATCAGAAGTCTGTAGGTGTCTGTAGGTGTCTGTAGCTGTCACTGGTATAATAATGAATGTTTGTAGTGGATCAGAGGTCTGTAGGTGTCTGTAGCTGTCACTGGTATAATAATGAATGTTTGTAGTGAATCAGAGGTCTGTAGGTGTCTGTAGCTGTCACTGGTATAATAATGAATGTTTGTAGTGAATCAGAGGTCTGTAGGTGTCTGTAGCTGTCACTGGTATAATAATGAATGTTTGTAGTGAATCAGAGGTCTGTAGGTGTCTGTAGCTGTCACTGGTATAATAATGAATGTTTGTAGTGAATCAGAGGTCTGTAGGTGTCTGTAGGTGTCTGTAGCTGTCACTGGTATAATAATGAATGTTTGTAGTGAATCAGAGGTCTGTAGGTGTCTGTAGCTGTCACTGGTATAATAATGAATGTTTGTAGTGAATCAGAGGTCTGTAGGTGTCTGTAGCTGTCACTGGTATAATAATGAATGTTTGTAGTGAATCAGAGGTCTGTAGGTGTCTGTAGGTGTCTGTAGCTGTCACTGGTATAATAATGAATGTTTGTAGTGAATCAGAGGTCTGTAGGTGTCTGTAGCTGTCACTGGTATAATAATGAATGTTTGTAGTGAATCAGAGGTCTGTAGGTGTCTGTAGCTGTCACTGGTATAATAATGAATGTTTGTAGTGGATCAGAGGTCTGTAGGTGTCTGTAGGTGTCTGTAGCTGTCACTGGTATAATAATGAATGTTTGTAGTGAATCAGAGGTCTGTAGGTGTCTGTAGCTGTCACTGGTATAATAATGAATGTTTGTAGTGAATCAGAGGTCTGTAGGTGTCTGTAGCTGTCACTGGTATAATAATGAATGTTTGTAGTGAATCAGAGGTCTGTAGGTGTCTGTAGCTGTCACTGGTATAATAATGAATGTTTGTAGTGGATCAGAGGTCTGTAGGTGTCTGTAGGTGTCTGTAGCTGTCACTGGTATAATAATGAATGTTTGTAGTGAATCAGAGGTCTGTAGGTGTCTGTAGCTGTCACTGGTATAATAATGAATGTTTGTAGTGAATCAGAGGTCTGTAGGTGTCTGTAGCTGTCACTGGTATAATAATGAATGTTTGTAGTGAATAAGAGGTCTGTAGGTGTCTGTAGCTGTCACTGGTATAATAATGAATGTTTGTAGTGAATCAGAGGTCTGTAGGTGTCTGTAGCTGTCACTGGTATAATAATGAATGTTTGTAGTGAATCAGAGGTCTGTAGGTGTCTGTAGCTGTCACTGGTATAATAATGAATGTTTGTAGTGAATCAGAGGTCTGTAGGTGTCTGTAGGTGTCTGTAGCTGTCACTGGTATAATAATGAATGTTTGTAGTGAATCAGAGGTCTGTAGGTGTCTGTAGGTGTCTGTAGCTGTCACTGGTATAATAATGAATGTTTGTAGTGAATCAGAGGTCTGTAGGTGTCTGTAGCTGTCACTGGTATAATAATGAATGTTTGTAGTGAATCAGAGGTCTGTAGGTGTCTGTAGCTGTCACTGGTATAATAATGAATGTTTGTAGTGGATCAGAGGTCTGTAGGTGTCTGTAGCTGTCACTGGTATAATAATGAATGTTTGTAGTGAATCAGAGGTCTGTAGGTGTCTGTAGGTGTCTGTAGCTGTCACTGGTATAATAATGAATGTTTGTAGTGATCCGGGGGCCTGTAGATGTCTGTAGCTGTCACTGGTATAATAATGAATGTTTGTAGTGAATCAGAGGTCTGTAGGTGTCTGTAGCTGTCACTGGTATAATAATGAATGTTTGTAGTGGATCAGAGGTCTGTAGGTGTCTGTAGCTGTCACTGGTATAATAATGAATGTTTGTAGTGAATCAGAGGTCTGTAGGTGTCTGTAGCTGTCACTGGTATAATAATGAATGTTTGTAGTGAATCAGAGGTCTGTAGGTGTCTGTAGCTGTCACTGGTATAATAATGAATGTTTGTAGTGAATCAGAGGTCTGTAGGTGTCTGTAGCTGTCACTGGTATAATAATGAATGTTTGTAGTGAATCAGAGGTCTGTAGATGTCTGTAGCTGTCACTGGCATAATAATGAATGTTTGTAGTGATCCGGGGGCCTGTAGATGTCTGTAGCTGTCACTGGTATAATAATGAATGTTTGTAGTGAATCAGAGGTCTGTAGGTGTCTGTAGCTGTCACTGGTATAATAATGAATGTTTGTAGTGAATCAGAGGTCTGTAGGTGTCTGTAGCTGTCACTGGTATAATAATGAATGTTTGTAGTGAATCAGAGGTCTGTAGGTGTCTGTAGGTGTCTGTAGCTGTCACTGGTATAATAATGAATGTTTGTAGTGAATCAGAGGTCTGTAGGTGTCTGTAGCTGTCACTGGTATAATAATGAATGTTTGTAGTGAATCAGAGGTCTGTAGGTGTCTGTAGCTGTCACTGGTATAATAATGAATGTTTGTAGTGAATCAGAGGTCTGTAGGTGTCTGTAGCTGTCACTGGTATAATAATGAATGTTTGTAGTGGATCAGAGGTCTGTAGGTGTCTGTAGCTGTCACTGGTATAATAATGAATGTTTGTAGTGAATCAGAGGTCTGTAGGTGTCTGTAGCTGTCACTGGTATAATAATGAATGTTTGTAGTGAATCAGAGGTCTGTAGATGTCTGTAGCTGTCACTGGCATAATAATGAATGTTTGTAGTGATCCAGGGGACTGTAGATGTCTGTAGCTGTCACTGGTATAATAATGAATGTTTGTAGTGAATCAGAGGTCTGTAGGTGTCTGTAGCTGTCACTGGTATAATAATGAATGTTTGTAGTGGATCAGAGGTCTGTAGGTGTCTGTAGGTGTCTGTAGCTGTCACTGGTATAATAATGAATGTTTGTAGTGAATCAGAGGTCTGTAGGTGTCTGTAGCTGTCACTGGTATAATAATGAATGTTTGTAGTGAATCAGAGGTCTGTAGGTGTCTGTAGGTGTCTGTAGCTGTCACTGGTATAATAATGAATGTTTGTAGTGAATCAGAGGTCTGTAGGTGTCTGTAGCTGTCACTGGTATAATAATGAATGTTTGTAGTGAATCAGAGGTCTGTAGGTGTCTGTAGCTGTCACTGGTATAATAATGAATGTTTGTAGTGAATCAGAGGTCTGTAGGTGTCTGTAGCTGTCACTGGTATAATAATGAATGTTTGTAGTGGATCAGAGGTCTGTAGGTGTCTGTAGGTGTCTGTAGCTGTCACTGGTATAATAATGAATGTTTGTAGTGAATCAGAGGTCTGTAGGTGTCTGTAGGTGTCTGTAGCTGTCACTGGTATAATAATGAATGTTTGTAGTGAATCAGAGGTCTGTAGGTGTCTGTAGGTGTCTGTAGCTGTCACTGGTATAATAATGAATGTTTGTAGTGAATCAGAGGTCTGTAGGTGTCTGTAGGTGTCTGTAGCTGTCACTGGTATAATAATGAATGTTTGTAGTGAATCAGAGGTCTGTAGGTGTCTGTAGCTGTCACTGGTATAATAATGAATGTTTGTAGTGAATCAGAGGTCTGTAGGTGTCTGTAGCTGTCACTGGTATAATAATGAATGTTTGTAGTGAATCAGAGGTCTGTAGGTGTCTGTAGCTGTCACTGGTATAATAATGAATGTTTGTAGTGAATCAGAGGTCTGTAGGTGTCTGTAGCTGTCACTGGTATAATAATGAATGTTTGTAGTGAATCAGAGGTCTGTAGGTGTCTGTAGCTGTCACTGGTATAATAATGAATGTTTGTAGTGAATCAGAGGTCTGTAGGTGTCTGTAGCTGTCACTGGTATAATAATGAATGTTTGTAGTGAATCAGAGGTCTGTAGGTGTCTGTAGCTGTCACTGGTATAATAATGAATGTTTGTAGTGAATCAGAGGTCTGTAGGTGTCTGTAGGTGTCTGTAGCTGTCACTGGTATAATAATGAATGTTTGTAGTGAATCAGAGGTCTGTAGGTGTCTGTAGCTGTCACTGGTATAATAATGAATGTTTGTAGTGAATCAGAGGTCTGTAGGTGTCTGTAGGTGTCTGTAGCTGTCACTGGTATAATAATGAATGTTTGTAGTGGATCAGAGGTCTGTAGGTGTCTGTAGGTGTCTGTAGCTGTCACTGGTATAATAATGAATGTTTGTAGTGAATCAGAGGTCTGTAGGTGTCTGTAGGTGTCTGTAGCTGTCACTGGTATAATAATGAATGTTTGTAGTGAATCAGAGGTCTGTAGGTGTCTGTAGGTGTCTGTAGCTGTCACTGGTATAATAATGAATGTTTGTAGTGAATCAGAGGTCTGTAGGTGTCTGTAGGTGTCTGTAGCTGTCGCTGGTATAATAATGAATGTTTGTAGTGAATCAGAGGTCTGTAGGTGTCTGTAGCTGTCACTGGTATAATAATGAATGTTTGTAGTGAATCTGAGGTCTGTAGGTGTCTGTAGCTGTCACTGGTATAATAATGAATGTTTGTAGTGAATCAGAGGTCTGTAGGTGTCTGTAGCTGTCACTGGTATAATAATGAATGTTTGTAGTGAATCAGAGGTCTGTAGGTGTCTGTAGCTGTCACTGGTATAATAATGAATGTTTGTAGTGAATCAGAGGTCTGTAGGTGTCTGTAGCTGTCACTGGTATAATAATGAATGTTTGTAGTGAATCAGAGGTCTGTAGGTGTCTGTAGCTGTCACTGGTATAATAATGAATGTTTGTAGTGAATCAGAGGTCTGTAGGTGTCTGTAGCTGTCACTGGTATAATAATGAATGTTTGTAGTGAATCAGAGGTCTGTAGGTGTCTGTAGCTGTCACTGGTATAATAATGAATGTTTGTAGTGAATCAGAGGTCTGTAGGTGTCTGTCACCCATCTCTGAGCAGAGGCTTCTTAGGTCAGATGGTATTGGATTGTGTCTGGTCGGGGATGTCCTCAGATTGAGGCTGTGAGAGGAACACAGACTCTTTACCTCAGGCTTTTTATGGACTAAAGCTTAGGTTCAGATACTCTTAGTGATTAAATAAAGCCTACATCAGGTTTCTATTGATGAGTAACGACACTATTAGCCAATCATAGTTTAGGTGTCTGTAGCTGTCACTGGTATAATAATGAATGTTTGTAGTGAATCAGAGGTCTGTAGGTGTCTGTAGCTGTCACTGGTATAATAATGAATGTTTGTAGTGAATCAGAGGTCTGTAGGTGTCTGTCACCCATCTCTGAGCAGAGGCTTTAATGAATGTATTGTAGTGAATCGGGTCCTCAGATTGAGGCTGTAGAGGAACACAGACTCTTACCTCAGGCTTTTGTGGACTAAAGCTGGGGTGTCTTAGTGAGGAAATAAAGCCTACATCAGGTTTGTAGTGAATCAGAGGTCATAGTAAAATGTTGGGGCTATGGAGCAGCAGGAAACCACTGGATCAGTCCTGGTCACATGTAAGACTAGATCAGCTGAAATCGTGTGGCCTGTCCACAGTGCAGGAGTAATGAAATATACCTGGAACAACGAGGAAGGAGTACTCAGAAAAGTGCATCATCAAAAGTGCATCATTGCTCCATAGTGTCCTGGATGATGACTGCTCACCGGTGAGGCTGATTCTGCTCATGATTTGTGCCTAAATGAGGAACTTTTCTATTCCACTGTTGCCTTCTTAATATGTTCTGGGTGTCTTTTACTAATACAGGAACTGGTCCAGTCTAGACCTGCTCCTTTTATAAATGGTTTTAAAATAATATGTCTTATGATTAAGCCTTGTTTAATGATATGGATAAGAATATGCACTGGAAGACTGGCATTGTAAATGGCTTTTTACACTCATATATACTGTATATCATTTGTGGTTTGCATAAGTTGCAGAAGGTATTTCCTGTTCATTTGCAATCCCCCATAAATACCAGTCAGACTCCTCAGCCTGCAGCGAGCAACTGAAGGATGAATTCCCTCGTTTTATTCTCCTCTGCTAACAACATTTACTATTTATAGGCCAAGGACCAAGGTGTCCTTTACTTGCTAATGAAAGTATTGCGGCTTCGTCTGAGCCCATCAAAGTTGGAAAATACACGACACAAATGGGACAACAATTAGGAAGGAGGTCAGAATCAGCCCTTGATTTCTCCTTTAGTGTTCTGTCAGGGAAGACATCAGCTGATCTGCATCCTCCAGGATTACTACAGAATTATTTTTCTGCTCAAATAAGCAATGACCATTGGGTCTATGGGTGAACGAGAAATAAGAAACAGCTGATCAAGTGTGACGTAGGTGAAGGTGGGGCTATGGAGCAGCAGGTGAGCTAGGTGAGGGGTGGGGCTATGGAGCAGCAGGTGAGCTAGGTGAGGGGTGGGGCTATGGAGCAGCAGGTGAGGTGGGTGAAGGTGGAGCTATGGAGCAGCAGGTGAGGTGGGTGAGGGTGGAGCTATGGAGCAGCAGGTGAGGGATGGGGCTATGGAGCAGCAGGTGAGGGGTGGGGCTATGGAGCAGCAGGTGAGCTAGGTGAGGGGTGGGGCTATGGAGCAGCAGGTGAGGTGGGTGAGGTGGGGCTATGGAGCAGCAGGTGAGGGGTGTGGCTATGGAGCAGCAGGTGAGCTAGGTGAGGGGTGGGGCTATGGAGCAGCAGGTGAGGTGGGGGAGGGTGGAGCTATGGAGCAGCAGGTGAGGGGTGGGGCTATGGAGCAGCAGGTGAGCTAGGTGAGGGGTGGGGCTATGGAGCAGCAGGTGAGGTGGGTGAGGGTGGGGCTATGGAGCAGCAGGTGAGGGGTGGGGCTATGGAGCAGCAGGTGAGCTAGGTGAGGGGTGGGGCTATGGAGCAGCAGGTGAGGTGGGGGAGGGTGGAGCTATGGAGCAGCAGGTGAGGGGTGGGGCTATGGAGCAGCAGGTGAGGGGTGTGGCTATGGAGCAGCAGGTGAGGGGTGGCTATGGAGCAGCAGGGGTGGGGTGGGGCTATGGAGCAGCAGGTTAGGGGTGTGGCTATGGAGCAACAGGTGAGGGGTGTGGCTATGGAGCAGCAGGTGAGCTAGGTGAGGGGTGGGCCTCTGGCGCAGCTGGTGAGGTGGGGGCGGTTGGAGCTATGGAGCAGCAGGTGAGGGCTGGGGCTATGGAGCAGCAGGTGAGGGGTGGGGCTATGGAGCAGCAGGTGAGCTAGGTGAGGGGTGGGGCTATGGAGCAGCAGGTGAGGTGGGTGAGGGTGGGGCTATGGAGCAGCAGGTGAGGGGTGGGGCTATGGAGCAGCAGGTGAGCTACGTGAGGGGTGGGGCTATGGAGCAGCAGGTGAGGTGGGGGAGGGTGGAGCTATGGAGCAGCAGGTGAGGGTGGGGCTATGGAGCAGCAGGTGAGGGTGGGGCTATGGAGCTGCTGGTGAGCTAGGTGTGGGGTGGGGCTATGGAGCAGCAGGTGAGGTGGGGGAGGGTGGAGCTATGGAGCAGCAGGTGAGGGTGGGGCTATGGAGCAGCAGGTGAGCTAGGTGAGGGTGGGGCTATGGAGCAGGTGAGGTGGGGGAGGGTGGAGCTATGGAGCAGCAGGTGAGGGGTGGGGCTATGGAGCAGCAGGTGAGGGGTGTGGCTATGGAGCAGCAGGTGAGGGGTGGGGCTATGGAGCAGCAGGTGAGGGGTGGGGCTATGGAGCAGCAGGTGAGGGGTGTGGCTATGGAGCAACAGGTGAGGGGTGGGGCTATGGAGCAGCAGGTGAGGTAGGTGATAGGGAAGGTGCTTAGAACAATTCTCACTAAGGAGGTTAGAGCAGCTCATACCTAGGATCATTAATCCTTGAATTAATGCTTTCCTCTATGATTAGACCCTTCCTATGTTTGTTCGCAGGTATGCTAATGAGCTTTGGAGAGTATCGGTCTCCAGCATGGCTGCTGCTCAGAGCAACAGTAAAACAAATGTTATTATTCTCCATCCCCAGCCATAAAGGGAGAGCAGACTCCTGGTTCTGCTGCATCTATTCCCTCAAGCTTTTCCATTAATTTTCTCTCCAGCTCTTTCAAACCGTCACTTAAAACTGGAGTGACTTAATAGCATGCCTTTATACTGCTGTGTAAATGAACATTAATTTACACTGTTCACTAATAGGAGACAGGAAAGAAAAAGAGTGCATTTGTATTGCTAATGGAAAATTAAAAGTATGAACGGGTGCTTTATTAATAATTTACATTCACTTATGAGGTAGTGTGCTGAGATGTGTGGTGTAAGGATTCATTTTAGGAGGATTAAGATGCTAGAATGATTGCAGGGTTTCAGTGCTACTCTTACTTTTTATTCAACAGAGTTAGGAGTTTCCTGGTGTTATAATGCAGGTCTTCATTTGTTCATGGACATGCCCTAAGCCTCCAGAAGGTCTTTATAATGGTACCATAGAATCGATGCACAGAAATGACTAGAAATATGACAATCTGTGTGCTCAAGCCAGGATCAAACCATGCTGTTCACAGCCACACTGAAAGGTTGGGTTTTCAAAGTCTCCAGTAACTGACGTCCTTAGTTCACTGATCGAATGCTTTTGCTTTATGGAAGTCTCGCCACTGAAAATGCATGAAACCACTGTTTACATGGCATCATTAGAAAAGCTGATAAAAAGCTTTCTGGTTAGCGCAGGGGATCCCAGGAAGGACTCTTTTAACAGTTTTTCTCTCTCCTGTCGTCGTTTGAGTGGTTTTTAACTGAGAGCTCTCAGCTGTTGGAATTCACACAGGCTGGAACTATTAATGCCTTCATGGCTGCAGATACATCTGTAAAAGTTAACATGATGCTGACGTGAGACATGGTAGAAGTGTGTGACAGAGGAAATGTAGAGGAGGAGATGTGACAGTCAACACTGAGACAAAAACAGCTGAATCTGACAAACCCTGACCAAAATGACATCTAAATGTTTTATTGTTGCTGTCAAGCTAGCTAGCTGAAAGATAAATCAGTGTTTAAACCTGTTATGGTAATACTGTATTAATTTGATTTTTCATCAAATATGTCTAATAAATATATTATGATGACAAAGCAAACAATGTGACATTCATGCTGGCCTCACACCTAGAAATGTTTCCAGGGATTTCAAACTTGTAGTAAAATCAGGAGATTCTTGTTAAAGTAGCAGCATCTCAGTCGAAGGTGTGAGGTGGTCATTAGACGGGATCTGAGCAGTTTTAAGGCACTCTTTCTTCAGTCTTGGTGTTACAATGATATCAAACCTGTTTGAGTCTTAGCCTGGTCTTATGCAAATTCTGTTTTCAATAACATGACCGTCATCTGCAACCAGTGAGAGCCAGTGTTGAGCGTTAGTACGTTAAAACAGTAGATCAGTCTGAAGCCGCTAAATATCTGCTCTGAACTCTAGAGATGGAGGAACATTTCTGCTCAGAGCTGCAGTCAGATCTCTGCATGTCTCAGTAAGGGTTAATGCAGTGATCAGGGATAAATGGACGACGCATGTCGGACAGTTGCCTCCGCAAAGTCCATTAATCCCTGATCACTGGACACCTCGTCGGGCATTAACCCACTAATACCGTAGTCACTTACCACCAAAAAAATAATAAAACTACTAATTTATAATTTCATATGTTTTGTGATAAAAATATAAAGTTTCATTCAAACAACAATTTCTGTCCCCCAGCAATGCCTGTGGGCCTGACTAATAACTGGAATAGTCATTCCAATCCCTTAACGTTCTTAGAGAATGTAAATGTTAATCAGTACCCCAGTAAATAGGACGAGTCATAGAAACCAAGTCACAACAAAAAAACTAGTCTGCCCACTTTCTGACTGATTTATCAATGAAATGACATGAAGACGAGTGAGACTGAGAACAGTCATGTTATCAGACTATAAACCTGTACGTTAACATGAACAGTCATGATCAGACTATAAACCTGTACGTTAACATGAACAGTCATGATCAGACTATAAACCTGTACGTTAACATGAACAGTCATGATCAGACTATAAACCTGTACGTTAACATGAACAGTCATGATCAGACTATAAACCTGTACGTTAACATGAACAGTCATGATCAGACTATAAACCTGTACGTTAACATGAACAGTCATGTGATCAGACTATAAACCTGTACGTTAACATGAACAGTCATGATCAGACTATAAACCTGTACGTTAACATGAACAGTCATGATCAGACTATAAACCTGTACGTTAACATGAACAGTCATGATCAGACTATAAACCTGTACGTTAACATGAACAGTCATGTGATCAGACTATAAACCTGTACGTTAACATGAACAGTCATGATCAGACTATAAACCTGTACGTTAACATGAACAGTCATGTGATCAGACTATAAACCTGTACATTAACATGAACAGTCATGATGAGACTATAAACCTGTACATTAACATGAACAGTCATGATGAGACTATAAACCTGTACATTAACATGAACAGTCATGATGAGACTATAAACCTGTACATTAACATGAACAGTCATGTGATCAGACTATAAACCTGTACGTTAACATGAACAGTCATGATCAGACTATAAACCTGTACATTAACATGAACAGTCATATGATCAGACTATATACCTGTACGTTAACATGAACAGTCATGTGATCAGACTATAAACCTGTACGTTAACATGAACAGTCATGATCAGACTATAAACCTGTACGTTAACATGAACAGTCATGATCAGACTATAAACCTGTACGTTAACATGAACAGTCATGTGATCAGACTATAAACCTGTACGTTAACATGAACAGTCATGTGATCAGACTATAAACCTGTACGTTAACATGAACAGTCATGATCAGACTATAAACCTGTACGTTAACATGAACAGTCATGTGATCAGACTATAAACCTGTACGTTAACATGAACAGTCATGATCAGACTATAAACCTGTACGTTAACATGAACAGTCATGATCAGACTATAAACCTGTACGTTAACATGAACAGTCATGATGAGACTATAAACCTGCACGTTAACATGAACAGTCATGTGATCAGACTATAAACCTGTACGTTAACATGAACAGTCATGATCAGACTATAAACCTGTACGTTAACATGAACAGTCATGTGATCAGACTATAAACCTGTACGTTAACATGAACAGTCATGTGATCAGACTATAAACCTGTACGTTAACATGGACAGTCATGATCAGACTATAAACCTGTACGTTAACATGAACAGTCATGTGATCAGACTATAAACCTGTACGTTAACATGAACAGTCATGTGATCAGACTATAAACCTGTACGTTAACATGAACAGTCATGATCAGACTATAAACCTGTACGTTAACATGAACAGTCATGTGATCAGACTATAAACCTGTACGTTACCATGATCAGTCATGATCAGACTATAAACCTGTACGTTAACATGAACAGTCATGATCAGACTATAAACCTGTACGTTAACATGAACAGTCATGTGATCAGACTATAAACCTGTACGTTAACATGAACAGTCATGATCAGACTATAAACCTGTACGTTAACATGAACAGTCATGATCAGACTATAAACCTGTACGTTAACATGAACAGTCATGTGATCAGACTATAAACCTGTACGTTAACATGAACAGTCATGATCAGACTATAAACCTGTACGTTAACATGAACAGTCATGTGATCAGACTATAAACCTGTACGTTAACATGAACAGTCATGTGATCAGACTATAAACCTGTACATTAACATGAACAGTCATGATCAGACTATAAACCTGTACGTTAACATGAACAGTCATGTGATCAGACTATAAACCTGTACGTTAACATGAACAGTCATGTGATCAGACTATAAACCTGTACGTTAACATGAACAGTCATGATCAGACTATAAACCTGTACGTTAACATGAACAGTCATGATCAGACTATAAACCTGTACGTTAACATGAACAGTCATGTGATCAGACTATAAACCTGTACGTTAACATGAACAGTCATGATCAGACTATAAACCTGTACGTTAACATGAACAGTCATGTGATCAGACTATAAACCTGTACGTTAACATGAACAGTCATGATCAGACTATAAACCTGTACGTTAACATGAACAGTCATGTGATCAGACTATAAACCTGTACGTTAACATGAACAGTCATGATCAGACTATAAACCTGTACGTTAACATGAACAGTCATGTGATCAGACTATAAACCTGTACGTTAACATGAACAGTCATGATCAGACTATAAACCTGTACGTTAACATGAACAGTCATGTGATCAGACTATAAACCTGTACGTTAACATGAACAGTCATGATCAGACTATAAACCTGTAAGTTAACATGAACAGTCATGATCAGACTATAAACCTTTACGTTAACATGAACAGTCATGTGATCAGACTATAAACCTGTAGGTTAACATGAACAGTCATGTGATCAGACTATAAACCTGTACGTTAACATGAACAGTCATGATCAGACTATAAACCTGTATGTTAACATGAACAGTCATGATCAGACTATAAACCTGTACATTAACATGAACAGTCATGTGATCAGACTATAAACCTGTACATTAACATGAACAGTCATGATCAGACTATAAACCTGTACGTTAACATGAACAGTCATGTGATCAGACTATAAACCTGTACATTAACATGAACAGTCATGTGATCAGACTATAAACCTGTATGTTAACATGAACAGTCATGATCAGACTATAAACCTGTACATTAACATGAACAGTCATGTGATCAGACTATAGACCTGTAAGTTAACATGAACAGTCATGATCAGACTATAAACCTTTACGTTAACATGAACAGTCATGTGATCAGACTATAAACCTGTACGTTAACATGAACAGTCATGATCAGACTATAAACCTGTACGTTAACATGAACAGTCATGTGATCAGACTATAAACCTGTACGTTAACATGAACAGTCATGTGATCAGACTATAAACCTGTACGTTAACATGAACAGTCATGATCAGACTATAAACCTGTACGTTAACATGAACAGTCATGTGATCAGACTATAAACCTGTACGTTAACATGAACAGTCATGATCAGACTATAAACCTGTACGTTAACATGAACAGTCATGTGATCAGACTATAAACCTGTACATTAACATGAACAGTCATGATCAGACTATAAACCTGTACGTTAACATGAACAGTCATGATCAGACTATAAACCTGTACGTTAACATGAACAGTCATGTGATCAGACTATAAACCTGTACGTTAACATGAACAGTCATGATCAGACTATAAACCTGTACGTTAACATGAACAGTCATGTGATCAGACTATAAACCTGTACGTTAACATGAACAGTCATGTGATCAGACTATAAACCTGTACGTTAACATGAACAGTCATGATCAGACTATAAACCTGTACGTTAACATGAACAGTCATGTGATCAGACTATAAACCTGTACGTTAACATGAACAGTCATGATCAGACTATAAACCTGTACGTTAACATGAACAGTCATGTGATCAGACTATAAACCTGTACGTTAACATGAACAGTCATGATCAGACTATAAACCTGTACGTTAACATGAACAGTCATGATCAGACTATAAACCTGTACGTTAACATGAACAGTCATGTGATCAGACTATAAACCTGTACGTTAACATGAACAGTCATGATCAGACTATAAACCTGTACGTTAACATGAACAGTCATGATCAGACTATAAACCTGTACGTTAACATGAACAGTCATGATCAGACTATAAACCTGTACGTTAACATGAACAGTCATGATCAGACTATAAACCTGTACGTTAACATGAACAGTCATGATCAGACTATAAACCTGTACGTTAACATGAACAGTCATGATCAGACTATAAACCTGTACGTTAACATGAACAGTGAAGTTCAGACTATAAACCTGTACGTTAACATGAACAGTCATGATCAGACTATAAACCTGTACGTTAACATGAACAGTCATGATCAGACTATAAACCTGTACGTTAACATGAACAGTCATGATCAGACTATAAACCTGTACGTTAACATGAACAGTCATGTGATCAGACTATAAACCTGTATGTTAACATGAACAGTCATGTGATCAGACTATAAACCTGTACGTTAACATGAACAGTCATGATCAGACTATAAACCTGTATGTTAACATGAACAGTCATGTGATCAGACTATAAACCTGTACGTTAACATGAACAGTCATGATCAGACTATAAACCTGAAGGTTAACATGAACAGTCATGTGATCAGACTATAAACCTGTACGTTAACATGAACAGTCATGATCAGACTATAAACCTGTACGTTAACATGAACAGTCATGATGAGACTATAAACCTGCACGTTAACATGAACAGTCATTATAAGACTATAAACCTGTCGTTAACATGAACAGTCATGTGATCAGACTATAAACCTGCGTTAACATGAACAGTCATGTGATCAGACTATAAACCTGTACGTTAACATGAACAGTCATGATCAGACTATAAACCTGCACGTTAACATGAACAGTCATGTGATCAGACTATAAACCTGTACGTTAACATGAACAGTCATGATCAGACTATAAACCTGTACGTTAACATGAACAGTCATGATCAGACTATAAACCTGTACGTTAACATGAACAGTCATGATCAGACTATAAACCTGTACGTTAACATGAACAGTCATGATCAGACTATAAACCTGTACGTTAACATGAACAGTCATGATCAGACTATAAACCTGTACGTTAACATGAACAGTCATGTGATCAGACTATAAACCTGTACGTTAACATGAACAGTCATGATCAGACTATAAACCTGTACGTTAACATGAACAGTCATGATCAGACTATAAACCTGTACGTTAACATGAACAGTCATGTGATCAGACTATAAACCTGTACGTTAACATGAACAGTCATGTGATCAGACTATAAACCTGTACGTTAACATGAACAGTCATGATCAGACTATAAACCTGTAGGTTAACATGAACAGTCATGTGATCAGACTATAAATCTGTTGGGTAACGTGAACAGTCATGATCAGACTATAAACCTATCGTTAACATAAACAGTCATGATCAGACTATAAACCTGTACGTTAACATGAACAGTCATGTGATCAGACTATAATCCTGTACATTAACATGAACAGTCATGATCAGACTATAAACCTGTACGTTAACATAAACAGTCATGATCAGACTATAAACCTGTACGTTAACATAAACAGTCATTATCAGACTATAAACCTGTACGTTAACATGAACAGTCATGATCAGACTATAAACCTGTACATTAACATGAACAGTCATGATCAGACTATAAACCTGTACGTTAACATGAACAGTCATGTGATCAGACTATAAACCTGTACATTAACATGAACAGTCATGATGAGACTATAAACCTGTACGTTAACATGAACAGTCATGTGATCAGACTATAAACCTGTACGTTAACATGAACAGTCATGTGATCAGACTATAAACCTGTACGTTAACATGAACAGTCATGATCAGACTATAAACCTGTACGTTAACATGAACAGTCATGATCAGACTATAAACCTGTACGTTAACATGAACAGTCATGATCAGACTATAAACCTGTACGTTAACATGAACAGTCATGTGATCAGACTATAAACCTGTACGTTAACATGAACAGTCATGATCAGACTATAAACCTGTAAGTTAACATGAACAGTCATGTGATCAGACTATAAACCTGTACATGAACAGTCATGATCAGACTATAAACCTCTAGGTTAACATGAACAGTCAAGTGATCACACTATAAACCTGAACGATAACAAGAACAGTCATGATCAGACTATAAACCTGTACGTTAACATGAACAGTCATGTGATCAGACTATAAACCTGTACGTTAACATGAACAGTCATGATCAGACTATAAACCTGTACGTTAACATGAACAGTCATGATCAGACTATAAACCTGTACGTTAACATGAACAGTCATGATCAGACTATAAACCTGTACGTTAACATGAACAGTCATGTGATCAGACTATAAACCTGTACGTTAACATGAACAGTCATGATCAGACTATAAACCTGTACGTTAACATGAACAGTCATGATCAGACTATAAACCTGTACGTTAACATGAACAGTCATGATCAGACTATAAACCTGTACATTAACATGAACAGTCATGATCAGACTATAAACCTGTACGTTAACATGAACAGTCATGTGATCAGACTATAAACCTGTACGTTAACATGAACAGTCATGTGATCAGACTATAAACCTGTACGTTAACATGAACAGTCATGATCAGACTATAAACCTGTACGTTAACATGAACAGTCATGTGATCAGACTATAAACCTGTACGTTAACATGAACAGTCATGATCAGACTATAAACCTGTACGTTAACATGAACAGTCATGTGATCAGACTATAAACCTGTACGTTAACATGAACAGTCATGATCAGACTATAAACCTGTACGTTAACATGAACAGTCATGTGATCAGACTATAAACCTGTACGTTAACATGAACAGTCATGTGATCAGACTATAAACCTGTACGTTAACATGAACAGTCATGATCAGACTATAAACCTGTACGTTAACATGAACAGTCATGTGATCAGACTATAAACCTGTACGTTAACATGAACAGTCATGATCAGACTATAAACCTGTACGTTAACATGAACAGTCATGTGATCAGACTATAAACCTGTACATTAACATGAACAGTCATGATCAGACTATAAACCTGTACGTTAACATGAACAGTCATGATCAGACTATAAACCTGTACGTTAACATGAACAGTCATGTGATCAGACTATAAACCTGTACGTTAACATGAACAGTCATGATCAGACTATAAACCTGTACGTTAACATGAACAGTCATGTGATCAGACTATAAACCTGTACGTTAACATGAACAGTCATGTGATCAGACTATAAACCTGTACGTTAACATGAACAGTCATGATCAGACTATAAACCTGTACGTTAACATGAACAGTCATGTGATCAGACTATAAACCTGTACGTTAACATGAACAGTCATGATCAGACTATAAACCTGTACGTTAACATGAACAGTCATGTGATCAGACTATAAACCTGTACGTTAACATGAACAGTCATGATCAGACTATAAACCTGTACGTTAACATGAACAGTCATGATCAGACTATAAACCTGTACGTTAACATGAACAGTCATGATCAGACTATAAACCTGTACGTTAACATGAACAGTCATGATCAGACTATAAACCTGTACGTTAACATGAACAGTCATGATCAGACTATAAACCTGTACGTTAACATGAACAGTCATGTGATCAGACTATAAACCTGTACGTTAACATGAACAGTCATGTGATCAGACTATAAACCTGTACGTTAACATGAACAGTCATGATCAGACTATAAACCTGTACGTTAACATGAACAGTCATGTGATCAGACTATAAACCTGTACGTTAACATGAACAGTCATGATCAGACTATAAACCTGTACGTTAACATGAACAGTCATGTGATCAGACTATAAACCTGTACGTTAACATGAACAGTCATGATCAGACTATAAACCTGTACGTTAACATGAACAGTCATGTGATCAGACTATAAACCTGTACGTTAACATGAACAGTCATGTGATCAGACTATAAACCTGTACGTTAACATGAACAGTCATGATGAGACTATAAACCTGCACGTTAACATGAACAGTCATGTGATCAGACTATAAACCTGTACGTTAACATGAACAGTCATGATCAGACTATAAACCTGTATGTTAACATGAACAGTCATGATCAGACTATAAACCTGTACGTTAACATGAACAGTCATGATCAGACTATAAACCTGTACGTTAACATGAACAGTCATGTGATCAGACTATAAACCTGTACGTTAACATGAACAGTCATGATCAGACTATAAACCTGTACGTTAACATGAACAGTCATGTGATCAGACTATAAACCTGTACGTTAACATGAACAGTCATGATCAGACTATAAACCTGTACGTTAACATGAACAGTCATGATCAGACTATAAACCTGTACGTTAACATGAACAGTCATGATCAGACTATAAACCTGTACGTTAACATGAACAGTCATGTGATCAGACTATAAACCTGTACGTTAACATGAACAGTCATGTGATCAGACTATAAACCTGTACGTTAACATGAACAGTCATGTGATCAGACTATAAACCTGTACGTTAACATGAACAGTCATGTGATCAGACTATAAACCTGTATGTTAACATGAACAGTCATGTGATCAGACTATAAACCTGTACGTTAACATGAACAGTCATGTGATCAGACTATAAACCTGTACGTTAACATGAACAGTCATGATCAGACTATAAACCTGTATGTTAACATGAACAGTCATGTGATCAGACTATAAACCTGTACGTTAACATGAACAGTCATGTGATCAGACTATAAACCTGTAGGTTAACATGAACAGTCATGTGATCAGACTATAGACCTGTAGGTTAACATGAACAGTCATGATCAGACTATAAACCTGTACGTTAACATGAACAGTCATGATCAGACTATAAACCTGTACGTTAACATGAACAGTCATGATCAGACTATAAACCTGTACGTTAACATGAACAGTCATGTGATCAGACTATAAACCTGTACATTAACATGAACAGTCATGATGAGACTATAAACCTGTACGTTAACATGAACAGTCATGTGATCAGACTATAAACCTGTACGTTAACATGAACAGTCATGTGATCAGACTATAAACCTGTACGTTAACATGAACAGTCATGTGATCAGACTATAAACCTGTACGTTAACATGAACAGTCATGATCAGACTATAAACCTGTACGTTAACATGAACAGTCATGTGATCAGACTATAAACCTGTACGTTAACATGAACAGTCATGATCAGACTATAAACCTGTACGTTAACATGAACAGTCATGATCAGACTATAAACCTGTACGTTAACATGAACAGTCATGTGATCAGACTATAAACCTGTACATTAACATGAACAGTCATGATCAGACTATAAACCTGTACGTTAACATGAACAGTCATGATCAGACTATAAACCTGTACGTTAACATGAACAGTCATGTGATCAGACTATAAACCTGTACGTTAACATGAACAGTCATGATCAGACTATAAACCTGTAGGTTAACATGAACAGTCATGTGATCAGACTATAAACCTGTACGTTAACATGAACAGTCATGATCAGACTATAAACCTGTACGTTAACATGAACAGTCATGATCAGACTATAAACCTGTACGTTAACATGAACAGTCATGATCAGACTATAAACCTGTACGTTAACATGAACAGTCATGATCAGACTATAAACCTGTACGTTAACATGAACAGTCATGTGATCAGACTATAAACCTGTACGTTAACATGAACAGTCATGATCAGACTATAAACCTGTACGTTAACATGAACAGTCATGTGATCAGACTATAAACCTGTACGTTAACATGAACAGTCATGTGATCAGACTATAAACCTGTACGTTAACATGAACAGTCATGATCAGACTATAAACCTGTACGTTAACATGAACAGTCATGATCAGACTATAAACCTGTACGTTAACATGAACAGTCATGATCAGACTATAAATCTGTATGTTAACATGAACAGTCATGATCAGACTATAAACCTGTACGTTAACATGAACAGTCATGTGATCAGACTATAAACCTGTACGTTAACATGAACAGTCATGTGATCAGACTATAAACCTGTACGTTAACATGAACAGTCATGATCAGACTATAAACCTGTACGTTAACATGAACAGTCATGATCAGACTATAAACCTGTACGTTAACATGAACAGTCATGATCAGACTATAAACCTGTATGTTAACATGAACAGTCATGATCAGACTATAAACCTGTACGTTAACATGAACAGTCATGTGATCAGACTATAAACCTGTACGTTAACATGAACAGTCATGTGATCAGACTATAAACCTGTACGTTAACATGAACAGTCATGATCAGACTATAAACCTGTACGTTAACATGAACAGTCATGATCAGACTATAAACCTGTACGTTAACATGAACAGTCATGATCAGACTATAAACCTGTACGTTAACATGAACAGTCATGATGAGACTATAAACCTGTACGTTAACATGAACAGTCATGTGATCAGACTATAAACATGTACGTTAACATGAACAGTCATGTGATCAGACTATAAACCTGTACATTAACATGAACAGTCATGTGATCAGACTATAAACCTGTACGTTAACATGAACAGTCATGATGAGACTATAAACCTGTACGTTAACATGAACAGTCATGTGATCAGACTATAAACCTGTACGTTAACATGAACAGTCATGATCAGACTATAAACCTGTATGTTAACATGAACAGTCATGATCAGACTATAAACCTGTACGTTAACATGAACAGTCATGATCAGACTATAAACCTGTACGTTAACATGAACAGTCATGTGATCAGACTATAAACCTGTACGTTAACATGAACAGTCATGATCAGACTATAAACCTGTACGTTAACATGAACAGTCATGTGATCAGACTATAAACCTGTACGTTAACATGAACAGTCATGATCAGACTATAAACCTGTACGTTAACATGAACAGTCATGATCAGACTATAAACCTGTACGTTAACATGAACAGTCATGATCAGACTATAAACCTGTACGTTAACATGAACAGTCATGTGATCAGACTATAAACCTGTACGTTAACATGAACAGTCATGTGATCAGACTATAAACCTGTACGTTAACATGAACAGTCATGTGATCAGACTATAAACCTGTACGTTAACATGAACAGTCATGTGATCAGACTATAAACCTGTATGTTAACATGAACAGTCATGTGATCAGACTATAAACCTGTACGTTAACATGAACAGTCATGATCAGACTATAAACCTGTACGTTAACATGAACAGTCATGATCAGACTATAAACCTGTATGTTAACATGAACAGTCATGTGATCAGACTATAAACCTGTACGTTAACATGAACAGTCATGTGATCAGACTATAAACCTGTACGTTAACATGAACAGTCATGTGATCAGACTATAAACCTGTATGTTAACATGAACAGTCATGTGATCAGACTATAAACCTGTACGTTAACATGAACAGTCATGATCAGACTATAAACCTGTACGTTAACATGAACAGTCATGATCAGACTATAAACCTGTACGTTAACATGAACAGTCATGATCAGACTATAAACCTGTACGTTAACATGAACAGTCATGTGATCAGACTATAAACCTGTACATTAACATGAACAGTCATGATCAGACTATAAACCTGTACGTTAACATGAACAGTCATGTGATCAGACTATAAACCTGTACGTTAACATGAACAGTCATGTGATCAGACTATAAACCTGTACGTTAACATGAACAGTCATGTGATCAGACTATAAACCTGTACGTTAACATGAACAGTCATGATCAGACTATAAACCTGTACGTTAACATGAACAGTCATGTGATCAGACTATAAACCTGTACGTTAACATGAACAGTCATGTGATCAGACTATAAACCTGTACGTTAACATGAACAGTCATGTGATCAGACTATAAAACCTGCGTTAACATGAACAGTCATGATCAGACTATAAACCTGTACGTTAACATGAACAGTCATGTGATCAGACTATAAACCTGTACATTAACATGAACAGTCATGATCAGACTATAAACCTGTACGTTAACATGAACAGTCATGATCAGACTATAAACCTGTACGTTAACATGAACAGTCATGTGATCAGACTATAAACCTGTACGTTAACATGAACAGTCATGATCAGACTATAAACCTGTACGTTAACATGAACAGTCATGTGATCAGACTATAAACCTGTACGTTAACATGAACAGTCATGATCAGACTATAAACCTGTACGTTAACATGAACAGTCATGTGATCAGACTATAAACCTGTACGTTAACATGAACAGTCATGATCAGACTATAAACCTGTACGTTAACATGAACAGTCATGATCAGACTATAAACCTGTACGTTAACATGAACAGTCATGATCAGACTATAAACCTGTACGTTAACATGAACAGTCATGATCAGACTATAAACCTGTACGTTAACATGAACAGTCATGTGATCAGACTATAAACCTGTACGTTAACATGAACAGTCATGTGATCAGACTATAAACCTGTAATGCGTTAACATGAACGGTCATGTGATCAGACTATAAACCTGTACGTTAACATGAACAGTCACGATCAGACTATAAACCTGTACGTTAACATGAACAGTCATGATCAGACTATAAACCTGTACGTTAACATGAACAGTCATGATCAGACTATAAACCTGTACGTTAACATGAACAGTCATGATCAGACTATAAACCTGTACGTTAACATGAACAGTCATGATCAGACTATAAACCTGTACGTTAACATGAACAGTCATGTGATCAGACTATAAACCTGTACGTTAACATGAACAGTCATGTGATCAGACTATAAACCTGTACGTTAACATGAACAGTCATGATCAGACTATAAACCTGTACGTTAACATGAACAGTCATGATCAGACTATAAACCTGTACGTTAACATGAACAGTCATGATCAGACTATAAACCTGTACGTTAACATGAACAGTCATGTGATCAGACTATAAACCTGTACGTTAACATGAACAGTCATGTGATCAGACTATAAACCTGTACGTTAACATGAACAGTCATGATCAGACTATAAACCTGTACGTTAACATGAACAGTCATGATCAGACTATAAATCTGTATGTTAACATGAACAGTCATGATCAGACTATAAACCTGTACGTTAACATGAACAGTCATGATCAGACTATAAATCTGTATGTTAACATGAACAGTCATGATCAGACTATAAACCTGTTATTTTACTTGAACAGTCATGTGATGAGACTATAGAGCTGTATGTTAACATGAAGAGTCATGATCAGACTATAAACCTGTACGCGTTAACATGAACAGTCATGTGATCAGACTATAAACCTGTCGTTAACATGAACAGTCATGATCAGACTATAAACCTGCACGTTAACATGAACAGTCATGTGATCAGACTATAAACCTGTATGTTAACATGAACAGTCATGATCAGACTATAAACCTGTACGTTAACATGAACAGTCATGATCAGACTATAAACCTGTACGTTAACATGAACAGTCATGATCAGACTATAAACCTGTACGTTAACATGAACAGTCATGATCAGACTATAAACCTGTACGTTAACATGAACAGTCATGTGATCAGACTATAAACCTGTACGTTAACATGAACAGTCATGTGATCAGACTATAAACCTGTACGTTAACATGAACAGTCATGATCAGACTATAAACCTGTACGTTAACATGAACAGTCATGATCAGACTATAAACCTGTACGTTAACATGAACAGTCATGTGATCAGACTATAAACCTGTACGTTAACATGAACAGTCATGTGATCAGACTATAAACCTGTACGTTAACATGAACAGTCATGTGATCAGACTATAAACCTGTACGTTAACATGAACAGTCACGATCAGACTATAAACCTGTACGTTAACATGAACAGTCATGTGATCAGACTATAAACCTGTACGTTAACATGAACAGTCACGATCAGACTATAAACCTGTACGTTAACATGAACAGTCATGTGATCAGACTATAAACCTGTACGTTAACATGAACAGTCACGATCAGACTATAAACCTGTACGTTAACATGAACAGTCATGATCAGACTATAAACCTGTACGTTAACATGAACAGTCATGATCAGACTATAAACCTGTACGTTAACATGAACAGTCATGATCAGACTATAAACCTGTACGTTAACATGAACAGTCATGATCAGACTATAAACCTGTACGTTAACATGAACAGTCATGATCAGACTATAAACCTGTATGAACAGTCATGATCAGACTATAAACCTGTACGTTAACATGAACAGTCATGTGATCAGACTATAAACCTGTACGTTAACATGAACAGTCATGATCAGACTATAAACCTGCAATGCTAACATGAACAGTCATGATCAGACTATAAACCTGTACGTTAACATGAACAGTCATGATCAGACTATAAACCTGTACGTTAACATGAACAGTCATGTGATCAGACTATAAACCTGTACGTTAACATGAACAGTCATGATCAGACTATAAACCTGTACGTTAACATGAACAGTCATGATCAGACTATAAATCTGTATGTTAACATGAACAGTCATGATCAGACTATAAACCTGTACGTTAACATGAACAGTCATGTGATCAGACTATAAACCTGTACGTTAACATGAACAGTCATGATCAGACTATAAACCTGTACGTTAACATGAACAGTCATGATCAGACTATAAACCTGTACGTTAACATGAACAGTCATGATCAGACTATAAATCTGTATGTTAACATGAACAGTCATGATCAGACTATAAACCTGTACGTTAACATGAACAGTCATGATCAGACTATAAATCTGTACGTTAACATGAACAGTCATGATCAGACTATAAACCTGTACGTTAACATGAACAGTCATGATCAGACTATAAACCTGTACGTTAACATGAACAGTCTCTAATAGAAAGCCTATTTCTATCAGACCAGCTGTTTGAATTAACAGAATAATCCCTCCTTCTGCAGTACGAGGTCACAGAGGTGACACAGAGCTGTCCACGCCCTGCAGGTGCTGATTCTCTGTTAGAGACACATTGACATTTATCAGATATTATCATGCCTGTTTATCAGAAGCGTTTCCTTTGGCTCTACAAAGACATAATGGCTTCTTTTATGTTGTTGTGTTATCTAAATCTTCTGACAGTAGTTTAGAGCAGTTAGAACAGGAGGGAAGTGAGGTATTTTGTGACACTCACCACTCAGAGTTAAAGGTCACATATTGTGCAAAAATCACTCTATAGGCTTTCTAACAAGAATGTGTGCCCCTGGCCTGTCCCCAGCACCAAGTACCAGAAAAATCCACCCCCCTCTCTTTCTCCACCTTCCAGAAAATGTGTGCTGAAACACAGCGTTCCCAGATTTTCCCGTCATGATGTCATGTGGGGAGTTAGCACCGCACCTAGGTTCGGTTGGCCTTCCCAGCTTGAAAGAAAGTTCTGCCCTCTTTTAACATTGCGTCTGTAACAATGTAACATCAGGAGTGCCACATCCATTTCCTGAGAGGGGTGTGGTCAGGGGCGGAGTCAGACAGCTCATTAACATTTAAAGCCACATACACAGAAACAGCTGGATCTGAGCAGGGCTGAAACAGAGGAGTTTTAGACATGCAGAAACCAATACTGGAGTGTTTTTTCTTCCCAGGCATGTTTTGTGGACCTCTGAGACTGATACAAACTTGTCTTTGAAGGGTAGGATATGTGCCCTTTAAGGTGAGCCTGGGAGCAAGTTGTACATTGAAAATAGGAGATACGGCCGTGTTGTGTTACAGGTCTTAAACCTGGACTCTGTCATTTTTATTTATGTCAGTTAAGTGATGGTTGATGCCGGTCCACAGGCTTCACGGCTAACGGCTGCTGCGCATTAATTTGGCACAGTGTAAACATGTTTTGACCGGATCTACTTGAGAAGTTTGATAGGTGTCCATATATCAGAAGTTAATACACACCAGTGGAATTTCCAGAGCCAATCAGAATTGAGTATGCACCAGGACCATGGTCTAATGTGTGTTAATTCATTCCAGGCTGACATGAAAGCCACGGTAAACTGCCACTGTGTTTATCAAAGTAAAGCCCAGTGGCAGTTTGTTTTCGTACGGTACTCCGGGATAGTTCCTCGGTTGTTGCAGTAACATGCACAGTTGCTTCTGTGTTGAACTTTCCTTTCGTTTCTACTCGATGTAAAAGATTTAAAAAGATCAGATTATTAATCCACAAATCTATTCCAAGACAAATAAGCAAAATCATAGAAGACTCCAATGGCAGATTTTTAATAGTTCAAGGTTACCTGTTTAACACACAGCTCAATTTAATAAACATATGGACCTAACAATGATAATGATAAGTTTTACAACAATTTATTTTTAAGAATTTCCACAATGCCAGGTAAACACATCATTGCAGGAGATTTTAATTGCGATTTGGACCCAAAAAAAGATAGATCTAGTGGTATTGATATTACTCATACAAAATCTAGGAAAACTTTACATTATTTCATTAAAGAATTAAATCTTATTGATGTATGGAGACATCTAAATCCTTTAAAGAAGGAATATTCCTGTTATTCCGGCACCCACAGGAGTTACTCTAGGATAGATTTCTTTATGGTGTCAGCAGAACTTCTTTCTACTATCAAAGGCTGCCACTATAACAGCATAGTTATTTCAGGTCATGCTGCGGTTTCTATGAGCTTCGTGGACCCAAAGTTGATTCGTAAATCCACAAAATGGAGATTTCACATAAAATGGATGAAGGACATCAATTTTTTAAAGTTCTTAGGCGAGCAAATTGATACCTATTTTGAGATTAATTCATCTCAAACTTCTGCCACAATTAGATGGGAAGCCTTTAAGGCATTTCTTAGAGGGCAGATTATTAGTTATACTAGCAGAAGAACCAAAGAATCACACAAAGAACTTAAAAGCTTAGAAATGGAAATTAGAACGCTTGAGAACAAAACTTTTCAGCAAGGACAGAATACTCAAGAAGAATCAAGACAACTACTAATAATGAGAACTAAATACAATAACTTGACATCTGAAAAAGCAGCTGCAAATCTAATTAGGCTCAAACAGAATTATTATGATCAGGGTGAAAAACCAGGAAGGCTACTTGCGTGGCGCATAAAACAACAACAATCAGAGAGAGCAATAAATACTTTAGAGGGTAACAATGGTAAAAATATCACTGATCCTTTGGAAATTAATAACAAGTTCAGAGACTTTTATGCAAAATTGTACACGTCTGAATATAACAATAGGAATAATCTCCAGGACAACTTTTTAGATGAACTTAACATTCCAAAAATTTCAGAGGAAAATAAAAGAAATTTAGACAAACAGCTAAGCATTGTTGAGGTATCAGAGGCAATAGCTGCATTGAAGGCTGGAAAAACAGCAGGTCCGGATGGCATTCCCATTGATTTATATAAACATTTTAAGGATAAACTGATAATGCCTCTTTACCAGATGTACTTAGAATCTTTTGTTAATGGCTGTCTCCCAGAAACACTGAGAGTGTCTTTAATTATATTGCTTCCAAAACCCGGCAAAATTAATAATGAATGTGAAAACATGCGTCCAATAAGCTTAATAAACACAGATACAAAAATTCTCAGTAAAATTCTGGCAAGGAGGTTGGAAGGTGTGCTACCAAGTATTGTGTTGGACGATCAAAATGGGTTCATAGAAGGAAGACAAGGGTTTCATAACGTGAGGCGTGTTCTTAATATCATTTATAATCGAAAAGGGGAAAAAGACACAGGACTCTTAACACTGGACGCAGAAAAAGCCTTTGATAGGGTCGAATGGCCCTATCTTTTTGAGGTTATAAACCGTTTTGGATTTGGGAATACTTTCTGTAATTGGGTCAGATTATTACATTTAACCCTATGGCTGAGGTGTTAACAAACGAAGTTGTACCAGAGCCTTTTAATATTACACGAGGTTGTCCTCAAGGATCACCTTTGTCACCTCTTCTATTTATTTTAGCTATAGAACCACTAGCACTGGCAGTGAGAGGCAGCAAGCAAATTAATGGAATAAAAATTGGTAACAGAGATCACAGGATAGCTCTATTTGCGGATGACGTAATCTTGTTTTTAAAACATTTAAGCATCTCTATTCCGGCACTTCTAGAGTTAATAGGAAAATTTGGTAAAATTTCTGGTTATAAAGTAAATACAACTAAATCCTTACTTATGTTGCTTAATGAAGATGAGAGACAAGGTCCTGGACATTACATGTTTACTTTTAAAATGTCAAACAGCTTTACTTATTTGGGAATTAAAATATCCCCTCAGATGGAAAAAATAGTATCAACAAATTATGAAGATCTAATGGACTCTACAATTAAATCTATAGACAGGTGGATGCCTCTGCCAATATCCCTTATTGGGCGAATTAATGTATTGAAAATGAATATATTACCTAAATTTTTATATCTATTCCAAAATATCCCTCTGGCGCCACCTGAAGGAATATTTGAAAAATTTACAACACTCGTCACAAAGTTTATATGGAATAAGAAATGTCCTAGGATTCGTCTGTCCTTGTTATATCTCCCATTTGATGCTGGAGGGTTGAAGTGTCCAAACCTTTACATCTACTATCAGGCAGAACAGCTGAGAACGATAATGTTTTATTTTTGTAAAGAAACATTCTGGCTTGGATGGATATAGAAGCATGTTCCACTCAGATACATTACACTTGTAGGCAAGATGGTGGATTCCAAACATGGGCAAGAAAAGGACTGAGTAAAGTGTCTGACCTTTTTAAAGAAAATGTTTTAATGACATTTGAGGATATATCTGTAACATATGATATCCCAAGGAAACATTTCTTTAAATACTTACAATTGAGAAGTTTCATATATTCTATGCAAAATCAATCATTAGCAATTCCAGCTCTTTCTGCCCCAGAAGAATTTATGATCAAGGACTGCAAAACCAAGGGTTTGATCTCATTAATATACAGCTGGCTTATGTCTGGTTCGAATGAATCCTCAGTACCCAAACTTGAGACATGGAAGTCAAACCTGAATGTGAACATTACAAATACTGAATGGAACAAGATATGTGAAAAAGCTCAAACAAAAACTGCCAATACCAGTTTAAAAATTCTTCAATACAATTGGCTAATGCAGACTTATATAACTCCTGTTAAGTTTCATAAATATAATAATAATATACCTGATAACTGTTTCAAATGCAGAGATTTTCAAGGAACATTTATACATTGCATTTGGGATTGTGTGGAAATCCAAACATTTTGGAGGGAAGTCATAGATAAAATAAAGATCATTTTATCTGTAAATATTCCATTAGAACCTAAAATGATGCTGTTTCATCTATATCCATCAAATCTCAAGTTAAAGGGAAAAGAATGTAGGTTTGTAGACTTTTCTATACTTCAGGCAAAACGAATGATTGCTATCAATTGGAAGAAAACCGCTGCACCAACTTTAGGTGCTTGGATTAAAAGTATGGTAAATTGTATGTCAATGGAGAGAATAACATATATCCTGAAAAATAAGGTAGAGATTTATAATGAAATATGGAAACCATTTGAGAAATTTATGAAAAATGGGGACATAGGAGAGTTTCTGCAGGAAGGAGACTGAGAGTAGGATAGCTGGAGAATCAAGGTGAAATTTCCCGGAGAGACTGGAGCAGGATTTAAGTTATGGTTTATACAAGGCAAATATGCATGTGTGTATGCATGTACAGATATTTTTATTTCTTTAATTGCAAATTGGTGTTTGAAAGAGAGTATCTAATGTGATGTTGAAAGAGGGTGGGTGTTGAATGTTTTCTTTTGTTAGAATGTTTGTTAAAGTAAAAAGGAAAACAATTTACAATATAATGTTTGTACATTTATTGTGGATTATGCCACAAAACTTAATAAAAACATTTTTCAAAAAAAAAAAGTTCAGATTATAAGAGATATTAACTCACATGGTCTCTATCTCCTCCTACATCTTATTCTCTGCCCAAAAGGTTTTGTTGTGAATTTCCACCAGATGCATGATGGGAAATAATCTCAAAAGAACTGTATTCTAGTCTTGCAGTTAGTGTCCCACAGTCCTAGCAAAATCTCAGTCTGAGACTGCGACCTGCTGACCAGGACTTCTGCGTCCATGCATGGAGGAAAACGTAAGACACTACACGCAGGCATCCATGAAACTATTGATTATTGGTGTCACTAAAGTGATCAGTGATAATTAGCATCAGGTTTTTAAGAACCTCTTCATGTTTGCAGAGACCAAACGTTAACATGAACAGTCATCTGATCAGACTGAGTCTAGCGAGTTCCTCCGTTAACATGTCAGGTTGACATTCAGTCTGATCTCACTTTGCTCCTGTGAAAGGAAGGGCCTGATGTACACTGCAGGCTCATATAGCACACAGCAGAGCTGACTCATAAAGTGATCCAGGTCAGAGGTGTCACCAGTCAAAAGTAATGTGCATTCTTCCTAAATAAAGGTGTTCATTTGCATTTGAAGGTGTCTTCAAGTGCAGCGAACAATATTGTGTAGAAAGGAAAGCCTTGTGTCTCCTCTGGCAAGAGAAGAAGTGAGGCTGTGCAGACAAAGAGATCATTTAACGCTTCAGCTTCTCTTAGTTTTCTCTCTGCTATCCTTCACACTCTGCTGTTATAACACTGGTGCTTGTGGTTGTCATCCGTGTACATTCTGTCTTTAACCCAGAGGGATGTTCTGTGACAGCAGGTTTCCATGCTACATGAAGCCTTAGCAGACTCTAAACCCTAGGAAAAACCTCCTGACCCTGACCCACGTCTGCACTCCTGAGAGTGGATGAAACTCATGTCACTGTCTATTTTAAAGGAAGGTCACATGAATGGTCAGAGAAGTCCAGAAACATGGGACTGTGTAGAAGTCATAAGATAACATAGTCACCTATTAAACCATTACACCTGCTGTTCAGAGCAACATCTGGTGATGGTTTTATTCCTTTTTATATGATCTGTTTATTACTCTGCAGTTAGAGGTGCCAATCAGGCACACTTGTTTTGGACCAACCCACATCCTCAGCTCTGCTGCTCATCCCACACATGCATGCTCCTCAAAGATGAGGCTCCATTTAGAAGAGAATAAACACTTTACTACGGGATCAGATTTACTGGAGCTGCTTTCCTGCTAATCTTCTATCCTGTCATGGATATGTGGAACAGTCTGTCAGGACTGTCAGGTTCAGAGTTCTGGTTCTGGTTCTGGTTCAGAGCCCCATCGTCGCCACTTGTTGATTCGTATAAATGTGTAAAGGAGCCCCTCTGTGTATGGAGCTGTCCCGTTGTGTTCATCCTTGTCCTTCCTATCCTGATGACAGACATCTTCTATAGTTTCAGAGGAGCAGCTCTTGTTGGTGATATTCCTCACGTCTAATTAAAGCAGTCAGAGGTAGGTTATACAAATATTACAGAAATAATCTGAGGAGTGAGGCTGAGCTAATCTATACATCAATGAAGCGGGCAGATCAGAGGCGGTAAATGAGGCGTAAACTCAGCTTGTAACAGTGTACGCTAACGCCATACGACACCGGGCCTCTTCCAGTAATTACCGCTCTGCTCCTGCGTGCCTGTTTGAAATCTGATCATTGCCAGTCAATGAGAACTCTGCAGATGGTTTAGGCAGCTTCACACTCTTGATTAGGGTGAGGGAGTACAGAGGAGGGATGCTCGCTCTCCTCTGAGGAGCACAGAGAGGCTTACAGAGACCTGGGGGGGCAGCAGGGGACTTCACCTTCTGTTGGAGCCTTCTGCTGGGGGGTACGGGGGGCTACAGCGATCTGGTACACATTCACAGCTGTAGTTTGTTTTCAGGGATAAGAGCCTCTCTCTCGCTGTTCGATAAGAACAAATATGCATCAGACAAGCTGAGCTATTGTGAAGAGAGGGAATGATCCAGAGGAGCAGCAGCCTTATCTCTGCTCCTGTCATTCTCTACATTCAGCCAGCAGCCATTTCCTCTGATGGCACAGGCAGGGAGGGAACCTCAAACACACCTATCAAAGGGATGAGAGTTTCTTAAACTGTGGTTCAGGCTGGAGCTGGTAGAGACTAAGGGATCTGACAGATCCTTCTTTTAACACTCCTCACTGAAAATCACTTTGGAAGATCTTAATACTAATCTGGACTGGTTCTTTACAGCTCTGTAGTTCACCTCAGAAAGTTCCCATCATGTTTCTTTTAGCATATTTACCTTCTTTACTCTCTATCCCACTTTTAGCTAAACCGTCCCAAATCTAACATCAACTGTTTAACTGTTTTACATGTTTTATTCACAATAAAGCATAAACACACATATCAGATGTTGAAACTGAGACTTTTTAGCATTTCAGGAAAATGGATTCTCAGTGAGCAAGGGACAAGGAGTTAGCCTCTGACCACAGAACAGTTCTCCTCTGACCACAGAACAGTTCTCCTCTGACCACAGAACAGTTCTCCTCTGACCACAGAACAGTTCTCCTCTGACCACAGAACAGTTCTCCTCTGACCACAGAACAGTTCTCCTCTGACCACAGAACAGTTCTCCTTTGACCACAGAACAGTTCTCCTCTGACCACAGAACAGTTCTCCTTTGACCACAGAACAGTTCTCCTCTGACCACAGAACAGTTTTCCTTTGACCACAGAACAGTTCTCCTCTGACCACAGAACAGTTCTCCTTTGACCACAGAACAGTTCTCCTCTGACCACAGAACAGTTTTCCTCTGACCACAGAACAGTTCTCCTCTGACCACAGAACAGTTTTCCATGCTTCTTCAGTCCATGTTAAATGAGCTTTGGATAATGACGACAGTGGTTTTTCTGGATCCTGTTCACATATGACTACTTCTCTCCATGATCCAGCTTTGTGAATGACAGACACTGATTTCTGCATTCCTCCTGAGCCCATTCAGTGATTTTAGCACAGAACCATATCTGTTTTTAATGCAGTGGCCCCTGAGGGCCCCTTCAGCCTTGTCCCTTGCTCACAGAGATTTCTCCAGATTCTCTGAATCTGTTGGTGATATTATGGACTGTAGATGGTTGACATTCAAAGTCTTCACGATTTAATTTTGAGGAACATTTTTCTGAAATTGTTCCTTGATTTTTAGACTGTATTTTATAGATTGGTGAACCTCTGCCCATCTTTACATCTGAGAGACTCTGCCTCTCTAAAATGCTCCTTTTATACCCAGTCATGTTACTGACTTGTTGACCGTTAACCTAGTGATGTCAAAACTCCTCCAGCTGTTTTCCATCAGTACCACTTACTTTTCCAGCCTGCTGTTTCCCTGTCCCTACCTTTTTGTGTGTGTTTCTGCCATCAGATTCTAGATGAGCTGATATTTTTCATTCTGTTCTAATGAGGACTTGTTTTGTCTCTTTTCAGGATGAGCGAGCGATACACAGAGGTCAGACGTAAAGGGCTTCTACTTGTAATGGTGCTTCTAATTAGTGTCTGGGAAATGACGGTACCAGCAGAGGGCGCTACAGGTGAGTCCTTTATCTAGGTCAGTCACTCTGGGTTCTATGTCCACTGCTTTCACCCTTGTACGGTGTCAGGTCTGTAGGACAGAAAAATGATATGATACATAACTTCTCTGACCCTGACTCATCAGCCTTGGCTCAGTTTCTGTGCAGAACTTAGAATCTTAATTTCAGTGGTTGTTCACTGGACAACCTCCACACATTTATATTACATACCAGGTGTTCAATCTGCTGACCTGAGGGGTTAAATGTGATGACACTGCGGGTCCTTCAGTCTGTCCTCATATCTGGGCCTAGTGTTAAAGGGATATTTCAGGATTTTTGAAGCTGAAATATTATTATTATTATTATTAATATAAGGTCGTGAGAGGTGCTTGGCTATAGTAGTGGCATTAGCCTCCAGTGATTTCCATGTAATTTTATGAATAAATGGGCCAAGAAAATATGTTGACTCACCTGTGCGCTGTGTTGAAACTTACACAGCACTTCAAAAACAGACCCCAACTTGAAGGGCCGAATGGAAACTTGTCATCCAGGTTGGCTTCTGACTGTGGCCTTTTCCTCTCATGGCTGATATGTACGGTGTCCAGGAGGTGTGCTTGTTCAAACAGCCTGGATAAATGCAAGTACGCGGCATCTCCTGAATCTAAAGAAAACAGATTAAAAACTCAAAAATGCGTTGTAGTAACCGATGCTTAACCCCGCTACACTGCCTCCCACACAGTTGACCGGCGGATGTGTGAACCGTAAACAGTGTGTGGAGGCGGAAGGATACAAAATGGCGAAAGCTGCATCGTAAATTAGTGCCTGACTCAGAGGGATTTTCTGGGGAGAAATGAAGTGCTGTGTATGTTTTCAACAGAGTGCACAGGCGATTCAACGTATTTTCTTGGCCCATTTATTCTTAAAACTCATTAATTTACACGGACAAAACATTCCCATCTACAGCCACCATGCAGCAGCTCTCTCTGAGCCCGTAATAACAACAGGCTCAAATTACACAGAAATCACTGGAGGCTAATGCCACTGCTATAGCCAAGCACCTCACATGACCCAACCTCAAAAATCCTGAAATATCCCTTTAACGTTTCTTCTTGTGTGTGCAGACATCGCTGTACCTGTGGGTCAGTTTGTCTTTTACACCTCGGTCTCCCACACGTTTCAGCCTTCTTCATTTCAGGCACTCACATACACCTCAATGCTCCTGAATTCCCACACAGCCTGCCCCTGACTTACTGGAGCCATCCTATGTTTTCTTAATCAATAAAGATGGAGGAAAGACCCTCCTCTCAGAGAGCCTTGGATGATGAAGATGAAGACTTTAGAATATCTATCATTTATCTACACCGCCATCACATGGTGAGAGGTGGGTGGGCATTAGACTGGTAACTGGACTGACGTAGAGACAAACAACCAGGAACACGCTCATTCACTCCTACTAGTGACGACTGACACATGCACGGGGAGAACATGAAAAATACTGACCAATGATTCTCTGTCACCTTTGGTTTTTTCACCATCTTGATTGTAATTGATTTTCATTATTATTTTATTGTCTCCAAGTGAAAACAAATGAGTCTTTTATTTATGAATTAAGTTTTAAACTCATTAGAGACATATAATAGCCATATAATAATAATGTTAATAATAATGATAATAATAATGATAACAACAACAATAATAATAATAATAATAATAATAATAATAATAATTATAATAATAGCCATAAATACTGTTGCTTTTAACTGGGTTGATGTAAATCTCTGTGAAGAACTGTCATCTGAATTGTTTTGGCTGTATTGATTTAAATATCTAATAATGGATCCTCCAGACTCATGGACATTTGCTGTGTAACACCAAACAGGGGTTAACTAAACCAAAACACCTTGTTAGGAAATGTTGGCTCTGAATTTGCTCCTGATTTACCGTTTAAGTCATTTTGGGGTTTAATGACCTTTACATTAGGGAAACTAAGGAAAGGTCAAACCTGTCTACTCTGCTCTGTGTATTTAGGAAAAGACCAGCGGTGGACAAAGTATTCAACTCCAGTACTTTAGTCAAAGTATTGATACTCGTGATCAAATCTTACTTAAGTACAAGTAAAAGTTGCTTGGTGAAATTTTACTCAAGTTAAAGTAGTAAGGTACTTACTTTTAAAAATACTTAAGTATTCAAAAGTACAAAGTACATTTTCTAACATCAGTAATTGCTGTATTGTTTTCTCAGTGCTTTTACAGAACCTTGTAACTCTCTGAAACACCCAATGAGGTACTGACTTACATGTAGAACCACTCTGCTACAAAATGTCTGTAAAAACACCTGTAAAAACTTCACCATAAAAATGCAATCAAAAACAATAAGGACAACTATTGTCATTAAATTGTGGATGATATGAATCATTCCTCATTTCTGAAATCTCAGACACTGAGCTGAGATATGGCCATGGGCAACATTCCCTCAAATTTTCAAAACTCCTGAGCAGACATTGGACTCCCCTGAGCGCCTACTTCATCAACTGTGGGAGACATCTGACGCATACGCTACATCCACATGGCATCACCTCTCCAGCTCCAGATATCATGTGAAATCAAGTGAATATAACTATAATGATTCATTATTACTGTTCAAGTCATGACTTTCACCTTTCATTCATTGATTCAATTCACAAGCCACTCTCAGCTTTAGCTAGCGGAAATTATGATGTCTGGAAATCCTGGTTAATATAATCAAGGTTTGTATGCGCCTTGATCAGAGAGGAATAAAGAAGGAGAAAAGTTCATTTCTGTGTTGAATCCTTTTCTCTTCTGCAGATAGAAGCCTCAGGTCTACACCACCAACCCGTTAGCTTGTGTTTGTTTGTCTGTGTATGGCGTTAGTGTTGTGTGAACGACATGAAGCCAAAAGTGTCTGCGCAAAAACGCAAGATGGATGCATCAATAGACTCGGCCACATGGCTGTTATTTCAGGAAAAAAATAGTCTTTTATGTATAAATCAGTCATTGAAACAAGCACCCAATTCACACACTGGCACTAAGAGCTGAGCACAGTTAGAGGGAGGTGGAGTTTGAGACGCTGTTAAATTCAACTCACCAAAGTACCTCACTGAGGAACCACCTGCAGCTGAAATCCACCTGTATTCAGCGGCTGACAGTATCAGGCCTTGCCATTGCTATGTCGGCTGTTGCATAATGTGATAGCCACACTTTACATCTCTCATGTATGAGGCAACCATGCAGGTAGAAACCCTAGGCTACAGCAGCAGCTTGCCAGCACATTAATGCGCCTTTGATCACAGCGCACATTAGAAAAAAGACAGTGAAAACTCGTCGGGGATTTTTGAGAGCACAATTTTTTTCTTCTGCGCAGAGGTGGAGAGCAATTATGCAGTAAAAACCCTCAGAGGGAACAGTGGCCATGGGTGCGCTGGTTTTTCAGCTCGAGTTTCTCCACCTCCATTGCTGAGTTCTGTTTGAATGAAGGCGGGAGCGCTTGCTACACAGAGCGAGGATGACGTAGCCTGTTCGCAAATCCATCCCTGGCGTGAGCGGTGACTGTGATTGGTTCCCTTCTGTGAGGAGCACAGCGTCTGGCCAACTACATTTTAGAAAAGAAAAACACCAACATGTGACTACAAAGCTACGCTGAACCAAAAAGGAAGAGTACTTCCTAGAAATGTAGTGGAGTCAAAAGTACAATATTTGTCTTTGAAATGTAGTGGAGTGAAAGTCATAAGTTTCCAAAAAAAAAACAAACAAATACTCAAGTAAAGTACAAATACTGAAAAAATGTACTTAAGTACAGTACTGAAGCAAATGTACTCCATTACTGTCCACCACTGGAAAAGGCTGACTAAATATCAGAAAGTTCAAAGAGCTGTTGAGGTGGAGCACAGGAAAAACCAGGAGTCTAAATGGTCACTATAATGTTCTGCCTTTCTGGTGTTTTACCTGGTTGATATTCTGCCTTTCTGATGGTTTACCTGGTTAATGTTCTGCCTTTCTGGTGTTTTACCTGGTTAAAGTTCTGGCTTTCTGATGTTTTACCTGGTTGATATTCTGCCTTTCTGGTGTTTTACCTGGATAATGTTAAATGTGTCTGATTATCTCCCTGGTTGGTGTATTACCTGGTTAATGTTCTACGTGGTTGATGTTCTACCTGGTTGATGTTTTACCTGGTCTGATATTCTACCTGGTTGATGCTCTACGTGGTTGATGTTCTAACTGGTTGATGTTCTACCTGTTTGATGTTCTACCTGGTTGATGCTCTACCTTTTTTATGTTCTACCTGGTTGATGCTCTACGTGGTTGATGTTCTACCTAGTTGATGTTCTATCTGGTTGATGCTCTACCCGGTTGATGTTCTACCTGGTTGATGTTCTACCTGGTTGATGCTCTACGTGGTTGATGTTCTACCTGGTTGATGTTCTACCTGGTTGATGCTCTACCTAGCTGATGTTCTACCTGGTTGATGCTCTATGTGGTTGATGTTCTACCTGGTTGATGTTTTACCTGGTTGATGCTCTACCTGGTTGATGTTTTACCTGGTTGATGCTCTACCTGGTTGATGTTCTACCTGGTTGATGTTCTACCTGGTTGATGTTCTACCTGGTTGATGTTTTTCCTGGTTGATGTTCTGCCTGGTTGATGTTCTACCTGGTTGATGCTCTACCTGGTTGATGTTCTACCTGGTTGATGCTCTACCTGGTTGATGTTCTGCCTGGTTGATGTTCTACCTGGTTGATGTTTTACCTGGTTGATGCTCTACCTGGTTGATGCTCTACCTGGTTGATGCTCTACCTGGTTGATATTCTACCTGGTTGATGTTCTATCTGGTTGATGCTCTATGTGGTTGATGTTATACCTGGTTGATGCTTTACCTGTTTGATGTTCTACCTGGTTGATGCTCTACCTGGTTGATGTTCTACCTGGTTGATGCTCTACGTGGTTGATGTTCTACCTGGTTGATGTTCTATCTGGTTGATGTTATACCTGGTTAATGTTATACCTGGTTGATGTTTTACCTGGTCTGATATTCTACCTGGTTGATGTTCTATCTGGTTGATGTTATACCTGGATGATGTTTTACCTGGTTGATGTTCTATCTGGTTGATGCTCTACGTGGTTGATGTTCTATCTGGTTGATGCTCTACGTGGCTGATGTTCTATCTGGTTGATGCTCTACGTGGTTGATGTTCTAACTGGTTGATGTTCTATCTCGTTGATGCTCTACCTGGTTGATGTTCTAACTGGTTGATGTTCTATCTGGTTGATGCTCTATGTGGTTGATGCTCTACCTGGTTGATACTCTATGTGGTTGATGTTCTAACTGGTTGATGCTCTATGTGGTTGATGTTTTACCTGGTTGATACTCTATGTGGTTGATGCTCTACCTGGTTGATACTCTATGTGGTTGATGCTCTACCTGGTTGATACTCTATGTGGTTGATGCTCTACCTGGTTGATGCTCTATGTGGTTGATGTTTTACCTGGTTGATGTTTTACCTGTTTGATGTTCTACCTGGTTGATGTTCTACCTGGTTGATGCTCTATGTGGTTGATGTTTTACCTGGTTGATGTTTTACCTGTTTGATGTTCTACCTGGTTGATGTTCTACCTGGTTGATGCTCTACCTGGTTGATACTCTATGTGGTTGATGCTCTACCTGGTTGATGCTCTATGTGGTTGATGTTTTACCTGGTTGATGTTTTACCTGTTTGATGTTCTACCTGGTTGATGCTCTACCTGGTTGATACTCTATGTGGTTGATGCTCTACCTGGTTGATGCTCTATGTGGTTGATGTTTTACCTGGTTGATGTTTTACCTGTTTGATGTTCTACCTGGTTGATGTTCTACCTGGTTGATGCTCTACGTGGTTGATGTTCTAACTGGTTGATGTTCTATCTGGTTGATGCTCTACCTGGTTGATGCTCTACGTAGTTGATGTTCTACCTGGTTGATGTTCTATCTCGTTGATGCTCTACCTGGTTGATGCTCTACGTGGTTGATGTTCTACCTGGTTGATGTTCTATCTGGTTGATGCTCTATGTGCTTGATGTTCTAACTAGTTGATGCTCTACCTGGTTGATGCTCTATGTGGTTGATGTTCTAACTGGTTGATGCTCTACCTGGTTGATGCTCTACGTGGTTGATGTTCTAACTGGTTGACGCTCTACCTGGTTGATGCTCTATGTGGTTGATGTTCTAACTGGTTGATGCTCTACCTGGTTGACGCTCTATGTGCTTGATGTTCTAACTAGTTGATGCTCTACCTGGTTGATGCTCTATGTGGTTGATGTTCTAACTAGTTGATGCTCTACCTGGTTGATGCTCTATGTGGTTGATGTTCTAACTGGTTGATGCTCTACCTGGTTGATGCTCTATGTGCTTGATGTTCTAACTAGTTGATGCTCTACCTGGTTGATGTTCTGCCTGGTTGATGTTCTACCTGGTTGATGTTTTACCTGGTTGATGCTCTACCTGGTTGATGTTCTAACTGGTTGATGTTCTATCTGGTTGATGCTCTATCTGGTTGATGCTCTACATGGTTGATGTTCTAACTTGTTGATGTTCTATCTTGTTGATGTTCTACCTGGTTGATGTTCTACCTGGTTGATGCTCTACCTTGTTGATGCTCTACATGGTTGATGTTCTATCTGGTTGATGCTCTACCTGGTTGATGCTCTATGTGGTTGATGTTCTAACTGGTTGATGCTCTATGTGGTTGATGTTCTACCTGGTCGATGTTCTACCTGGTTGATGCTCTACCTGGTTGATGTTCTACCTGGTTGATGTTCTAACTGGTTGATGTTCTATGTCGTTGATGCTCTATGTGGTTGATACTCTATGTGGTTGATGTTCTAACTGGTTGATGCTCTATGTGGTTGATGTTTTACCTGGTTGATGTTTTACCTGTTTGATGTTTTACCTGGTTGATGTTCTACCTGGTTGATGCTCTACGTGGTTGATGTTCTAACTGGTTGATGTTCTATCTGGTTGATGCTCTACCTGGTTGATGCTCTACGTAGTTGATGCTCTACCTGGTTGATGTTCTATCTCGTTGATGCTCTACCTGGTTGATGCTCTATGTGGTTAATGTTCTACCTGGTTGATGTTCTATCTGGTTGATGCTCTATGTGCTTGATGTTCTAACTAGTTGATGCTCTACCTGGTTGATGCTCTATGTGGTTGATGTTCTAACTGGTTGATGCTCTACCTTGTTGATGCTCTACATGGTTGATGTTCTATCTGGTTGATGCTCTACCTGGTTGATGCTCTACGTAGTTGATGTCCTACCTGGTTGATGTTCTATCTCGTTGATGCTCTACCTGGTTGATGCTCTACGTGGTTGATGTTCTACCTGGTTGATGTTCTATCTGGTTGATGCTCTATGTGCTTGATGTTCTAACTAGTTGATGCTCTACCTGGTTGATGCTCTATGTGGTTGATGTTCTAACTGGTTGATGCTCTACCTTGTTGATGCTCTACCTGGTTGATGCTCTACATGGTTGATGTTCTATCTGGTTGATGCTCTACCTGGTTGATGCTCTACATGGTTGATGTTCTATCTGGTTGATGCTCTACCTGGTTGATGCTCTATGTGGTTGATGTTCTAACTGGTTGATGCTCTATGTGGTTGATGTTCTACCTGGTTGATGTTCTACCTGGTTGATGCTCTACCTGGTTGATTTTCTAACTGGTTGATGTTCTATGTGGTTGATGCTCTATGTGGTTGATGCTCTACCTGGTTGATGTTCTACCTGGTTGATGTTCTACCTGTTTGATGGTTGAGACTCCAGATCTTAGAATTATCTCCAGACTAAGATTAGCGTGAAATTAAGGCACGTCAGAATATTTTTTGTCTGTTGTGTTTTGTTTTTGTTTGTGTCATTCTCCTCTTTGCTATACTCAACACAACAAACATCTCCAAAGAGTGTTCCTAGTGGTTCCAGGACAGCATACAGCTCTTAGTCCTAATCATTGCATCCGTCATGCATGATGAAAACCACCATCACATGTTTGGTCTCTGTGCAGGGTCATTTGCTATTGTCCTGGTCACACAGCTCTCTGTAAAGCTCCAGGCTCAGAGATTAATGTGGGTTTACTCCTTTTTTAAAATGAAAGGCTGTCTTCAGATATGACCTCAGAGAATGTTCTTTTCTTAGACTTTTCAAAGCTCCGCTGGATCCTGGGAAGACCCTAAGAAGTGTTTTTCACAGGCTGAGTCAGTCTTTACAATGAGAACACTGACGCTGATGTGTAAATTTGGAGTTCCCTTCAAGGCCGTCAGTGGAAGTAGATGTGTGGGAATGAAAGCTTTGAACAGCAGGAATCCCTCGTATATTTCTAATAAAGCCATTCTGCAGTGTCACCAGCGTGAGCTCAGTGTGACAGATCCTGGCGGTCACAGCGTCACTCCAGGTTGACAAACATCACTCAGCCTTTGAGCTTTATTCTTCATCGAAATGTTCCATCAGGGCTGAAACAGCTTTATCTCCATCTAGAGTCATTATAAGTGTCAGCAGTGTCAGGAGTAAAGTGGATTAAGAGCTTCTTACTGGGAGAAGCTATTGTGTAGTTTACTGAATAATAATAATAATAATAAAAGTAATAATAATAATAATAATAATAATAATAATAATACTAAATATATGTAACAATAATAATAATAATAATAATAATAAACGTAATAATAATAATAATAATAATAATACTAAATATATGTAATAATAATAATAATAATAATAATAATAGTTGAACCCAGGTCATTTTAACCTGATGTCTTAGAGCAGGACAGACTCTGCTGCCTCATACGTTCAGAACTAGAGTGTTTGGGACCAATATAACTGGGTGTATTCAGTCAGACTGTTAAGCCTCAGCTCTGCACCCAAACACAGTGACCTTCTACAAAGAAACAGGACAAGCACACGGAGGATAACTGTCACAGTGGCTGCCACTTCTAAAACGAGGTTTTTGGAAAGGCTTTCTTCACTCTGGAGCCTCACAAATAAAAATGTCAGCGTAGTGAATGGGGGTGTAATTGGATTGAAACAGCTATTTTGGAGGTATGACTCAAACTCATCTCCCCCTGCCTCATTAAAAGTGCTGTGGAGTCGTCACTAGTAAACCCAGGGAGAACAATTATGGCGACTCAGCAGCATCACAAGGAGAGGCCAACCCACATGTTTGATCTGCAGGGTCCCTCTGACAATACACGGCTGCAGGTAATTGGTAGTGCAAAGGCAGAGCAGCTGCATGATAGGATGTCTATCTACAAGGGACTCTGCATGCCTCTCTCTTTGTCAGCCAATTAGATTGAAACGCTGCACTTTGATGCAAGTGGCTTTGACTGGCAGCAATCCTCACTCAAGGCCCTGATCATTCAGCAGGAAGTGGATCAGAATAATCTCAGCTCCTCTCTGATAGCCACAGCGGCCTCCCTAATTTCCCTATGGTGTTATCTCTCTATCTGTAAACCTGTTATCATTCAGAGGGTGAAATCAACCCAGAATATGTCCACAGAGTCAACACGACATATTTCACAAGGAGGAGAGCTGAGCTTACTCCCTGACAGGACAAATCTACTTCATTTAATCTGGCACACAAGTTATGAGCTTCAACAGTCAACACATGAAGATTAACACCACAGAATCTGTGTCTGAGTTTGCTCTTTGTTCTCTCTGCCAAAGTTCTGGGGACTTATTTCAACCTCTACACCTCAGTAGCTACACAGATTTAGGGGAAAGTCAGGCCTCCTCCAGTAGCAGTGGGATGGAGCGTCAGACAGTGAAAAACTATTTGCCCCCTTTCTGATTTCTGAGTTTTTTGTAAATATTTATCACACTTAGATGTTTCAGATCATCAATCCAATTTTAATATCTCACAAAGACAACCCAAGTAAATAGAAAATGCAGTGTCTGAAAAATTATTTTATTTTTTTTTAAGGGGGAAAAAATCCAAACCTATCTGTCCCTGTGTGAAAAAGTAATTGCCCCCTTGTTAAATCATGAGTTAACTGTGATTAACTACAGTTCTTGTAAAGCTGAGTTCAGTTTCTCTGGCCACACCCAGGCCTGATTACCTCCAGATTACCTGAATGTAGAAATCCCTTAAATAGAAGCTGTCAGACAAAGTGAAGTAGGCTACAAGATCTCAGAAAGAAACGCATCATACCACCATCCAAAGAAACTCAAGAACACATGAGAAACAAAGAGACTGAAATCTATCAGTCTGGAAAAGGTTACAAAGACATTTCCAAGGCTTTGGGACTCCAGAGAACCACGGTCAGAGCCATTATCCACAAATGGAGAAAACTGGGAACAGTGGTGAACCTTCCCAGGAGTGGTCGGCCAACTAAAATGACTCCAAGAGTGCAACCATGACTCATCCAGGAGGTCACAGAAGAACCCAGAACCACATCCAAAGACCTGCAGGCCTCACTGGCCTCAGTTAAGGTCAGAGGTCATGACTCAACCATCAGAAAGACTCTGGGCAACAATGGCATCATGGGAGAGTTCCAAGACCAAAACCACTGCTGACAATAAAGAACACAAAGGCTCGTCTCACATTTGACTAAAAACATCCTGATGATCCCCAAGACTTCTGGGAAATATTCTGTGGACTGACCAGACAGAAGTAGAACTTTCTGGAAGGTGTGTGTCCCGTTACATCTGGAGTAAAAATAACAGCATTTGATAAAAGAACATCATGCCAACAGTCAGACATGGTGGTGGTAGTGTGATGGTCTGGGACTGCTTTGCTGCTTCAGGACCTGGACCACTTGCTGTGATTGATGGAACCATGAATTCTGCTGTCTACCAGAAAATCCTGAAGGCCAACGTCCGGACATCAGTTCATGACCTCAAAGTCAAGAGCTCTTGGGTTACGCAGCAGGACAACGACCTGAAACACACCAGCAAGTCCACCTCTGACTGGATCAGAATAAACTAAATGAAGGTTCTGGAGTGGCCAAGTCAAAGTCTGGACTTAAATCCAACTGAGACGCTGTGGTGTGACCTTAAACGGCCCTAAAAACCCTCCAATATGGCTGAGTTAAAACAATTCTGTGAAGAAGAGTGGGACAACATTCCTCCACAGAGATGAGAAAGACTCATCAGCAGTTATCACAAACGCTTGATTTCAGTTATTGCTGCCAAGGATGGAACAACCAGTTATTAGGATCAGGGGGTGATTACTGTTTCACACAGGGATAAGTTTGGATTTTTATTCCTTTAATAAATAAAATCATCATTTAGAAACTGTGTTTTCTGTTTACTTGGGTTGTCTTTGTGAGATATTAAAATTGGTTTGAACATCCGAAACATTTAAACGAGATAAATATGAAAAAACATCAGGAATCAGAGAGGGGCAAATACTTTTTCACAGCACTGTAGTAGGATCAGCACTTTGATTCCTGAAGATGTTTTCATATCAGGCACCATGGTTCTTTCTAGTGGACGGTTTTTACATCGCTAACATGGCTGCAGGCTGCCTTACATCTGTGTTTCATCTGATATAGGATGTGAGCTTGTAGTTGGTTTGCCCTGCCTGAGGACTCATGAATCCATCCCCAGACCACCTCAGGTTGTGTTATTTGGGTGAATCTCTGCATGTAAAGCTAAACAATAGTGATGCACCAACGCAACACCGGAATCGGCCGACGGCGGCCTCTCATCAGCAAAACAGCTGACATGTGTCAATGACTTCTTTATCTGTGACTGAAAGGTTTAAAGGTCAGCCCTGATGCTTTGATAGTCCTGTTGGTTGTCACTCTAGCGTGTCAGTTTGTAGGAGCCTAGTTGAAGTACAGACTGTACTTCCTGTTTTCTCCATGGGTTAGAGACGCAGTGAAAGGCCCTGTAGCTCCACACATGGGTCAGTGAGATGGAAGGGTACCCCTGTCCCAGTCTGGATGATTCTGTCAGCTTGTGATTGTAGTCCCTGCTGGTCGATCTGTTGCTGTGGCAGTATTAGCTGTGTTTGGATCAGACAGTCGTTAAAAGAAATGCCTTTAAAGGAAGCACAGAGGTCAAAGGGCATGTTGTCCGATCATCATATTTCAGTTCTGCCTGTTCATGTTAGAATGTGATGTAAATCATCTCAATGATTGCAGGAAATGCCGGATTATTCCTGACTGAGTCTCCGCTCGTTGACTGGCACCCTCAGACTTGTTTTTCTTTGACTCTGTTTTTCATACTGACTGAATGAGTGGTTGCTAACCAGACCTTAGTGGTCCTATTAGGGGGATTCTTTCTGTGCCTCTGAGCTGTCTATAAATCCACCAGGGGTCTCCAGCCTTCATTCAGGACCAGTTCTCACCGGTGCCTCTGCTAAAGCTAAGCTAGCGCGATGATAAACAGGCTATTTTCTGACTGTTTCTCCACGGCTAAAGTCCAGAGTGGATTTTAGCTTCTCTCTCCATTTTTCTGCAGTGTCAGCTGATATTAACGTGTGCTGCAGCACCTTGTCCCGTCCACTGGTAGCGGTCTCTGTTCTGAGCCCTGCAGGCCTCTGGGGGTCATGTGACTGAGAGTGTTGGACAATCTAAACTATTAGTAGTCCATACGCTTTACTGTTAGCCAAAGAGGGGTTCTGCCAACTGTTGAAGAAACCAAAGAGTTAAAAATAGCACGTCACTCTTTAACTATCAGACAAATGCTGGGCCCATGAGACGGTCCACTTGAGCCCCAGTCTAGAAAAATAACCAAACTGAAATTTGATGTTGGACTCACCGGCAGCAGCGGGGCAGGGATTTGGAAAAGCTAATGTCCGTTTAAAAATGAGCGTTCATCAGGTCTTATCATGGCGCTCACATAAACGTTCACTGAGAGGGGAGAGCGGCCGACTAATCTGACTGTCATTGCAGTATAAAATCATGCGTTCTTTAGTGTCAGCATTTCAATGTGAGGCAGTCTAGTGAAATTTGACATTTTTACTGTTCAACCATTTACTCGTTGTAGGACCATGCACCAAATTCTTGTGTTTTTGCCTGTTATTTTATGGAGAGTCTTTACGTGTGTGAGTATGGGTGTGTGTGCGTGAGTTGGGGTGTGTGTGGGTGTGTGCATGCCGGGGTGTGTGTGTGTTGTTTCGGGGAAACCTTCATGAACCTCCTGATTAGACACACATAAAGGGTTTCAGTGTGGTCTGCACTGGTTTATTGGGCTGCTGTTCTGTTATTGTGCTTGTCTTAGAGAACTCTGAGAAAATGACGGTACCAACCCCAGCAGCAGCAGCTCTGCTCCTTTCTGAGGGGATCCTCCCTGTCACAGCAGCACATTCAAAGCTGGACCAGCAGATTCCCATGTGGATGTAAATGCTTTTTCTCTCTCAGCGCTGGCAAGAGAAGCAGAGCAGGCTTCCAAGTACAACTCTAAATCCTGTCAGAGGAACCACAGCCTCTCAGTGTGAAGCGTGTCCTTCAGAGAGAGGCTGGCAGCTCGTCTGGAACATCTGAGGCAGCTTTGTTTGTCTCTTACATCTGTGAGCATCACTCCCGTTTAAAGCATCCACCTTCATAATAACTGATGAACAAAGAAGAGTGTGTGTGTGTGTGTGTGTGTGGGGGGGGGGGGGGGGGGCATGCTGTCAGGAATGTCGTACATAGTCATAAACATTATCCTGTTTTTAATCCTCCTCCTTTATTTCTGACATCACATTTCTACCTGCTGGAATATTCCTTCAGGAGAAAAAGGGTTTCTATCAGATGGTGAAAATCTACTTTAGCAGCAGAGGAATGTGTGTTAGCTGTGTCTGCTGAGCTCAGAGTCTCTACAGACACCAATGACCAGAATGAGTGTTAGCTGTGTCTGCTGAGCTCAGAGTCTCTACAGACACCAATGACCAGAATGAGTGTTAGCTGTGTCTGCTGAGCTCAGAGTCTCTACAGACACCAATGACCAGAATGAGTGTTAGCTGTGTCTGCTGAGCTCAGAGTCTCTACAGACACCAATGACCAGAATGAGTGTTAGCTGTGTCTGCTGAGCTCAGAGTCTCTACAGACACCAATGACCAGAATGAGTGTTAGCTGTGTCTGCTGAGCTCAGAGTCTCTACAATCAGACATCGATGATCAGAGACCGCTTCAAGAGTCAGACGTCTCAGTTACAGTCCTCTCTGTCCACAGATCCAAACTTAGAGCTTCTGAATTTTATTAGAGTCTCTAATAAAGAATGGTGAACCACTTTTTCACAGCTTTTCTCCCTCATGATGTGATGAAGTCACTCCTACAGTGAGCTGTTTAGTAAAAAGGCATGAGTCCAGTCTAAATAAGCAATATGGAGGGCTGCTGACACTCTGAGCTCACATGTCTATGAAAGGAGACCTGAGACAGCAGACTGCTCCTTCTGTGTTCATCTCTAGAGCCCAGGGGTGTGGCTCTAGAGATGAACCAGATCAGAGCGTCACCACATTTCTGGTCCAGGTGAAAACCATCTGGCGAGAGCAAACAACAGGAGCAGCAGCTCTGATGACCTGGACTCTTTGAAACTGTTACAGATAATAAAGAGAAGGAGCTGATCAGGACCCATCCAGATCACCCTCTAAACCCCACCCCCTCCTGTGCTACCTGGCGCTGTGCATGATCTGCTAATGCAGTGATACTCAACGTGTAGCTCAAGAGCCACATGTGGCTCTTTTGTGATGATTTGTGGCTCTTTATGCCCTTTATGAATGAATTTTCATTCATTCAAGTCAAGTTTTCTCTCAGTAGGTGAGGGTTGTAGCTCTATGAGCAGTACAGGAGCGCAGCAGTCCAGGCCAAATCTCTGCAGGATCCTCCTCTCTGGACTCTGTGCACTGATCCCAGGTCGGTGTCAGATCAGATATTGTGGACAACAGGTTGCTGTTTTAAAGCCATTGACAGTCATGCTGAATGTATATTTACGATGGATATTCCAGTCCTGTAAATTCAACGTCAAATCCAATGTTTGCCCCTCGGCTCTCTGACCTCGAAATATTATGGGATAAAAGTGGGAGACCCTGCTTTACACCATCAGATTGCTCACTTGTTTTTTCAACTGATCCCCACGTGAAAATATTGGTTTGTTCTACTCACTTGTGTCCGTACTTTATCTTTAGACCTCTAGACCTTTATCATGTGCTGCAGACAGTTCTGATGTTTCTGGTGCTTTCCTGCCCGTCTCTGTCAGTCCTGATGTCTCCTGGGTTAGGGTTAGCCTCTGTGATCCGGTCCCTGCCCGTCTCTGTGAGTCCTGATGTCTCCTGGGTTAGGGTTAGCCTCTGTGATCCGGTCCCTGCCTGTCTCTGTGAGTCCTGATGTCTCCTGGGTTAGGGTTAGCCTCTGTGATCCGGTCCCTGCCCGTCTCTGTGAGTCCTGATGTCTCCTGGGTCATGGTTAGCCTCTCTTGTCTCTAGTTCCAGCTGTTCTTCTGTGCTTCTGTCCACCACTGAAACATGAAGCGTAGTTAAATGAAGTTAAAGCATAATTTTCTGGCTTTGGTTGAGCTGCCTCTGCACAGACTAAGAGTCTGGATTTCATGCAGTCATTTTAGATTTACTGTTTACCACAGCAGCTCTGGGAGAGACAGTCTCACAAGGACACCTCAGGAAAATGTCACATGCAATTAAAAGAGAAAGGAACAGACTCTGAATAATTCAGACAATGGAGCATGATCTGGAAACTGGCACCAAATACTGCAGTGCTCTGCTTTTCCTGTCACAGATCTGATTTTTTTAAAGGGCTGCTGATGTCGTGGGAAATCTGGATTGGGATCAGTTCCAATCATTGCAGTTCCTACCTGGGGTTTAATTTATTTAAAAGAAGCTATTATTCTACCAAAAAGATGCAACTGGAAAAATACAGCTCAATCTAAATGTTTATCCGAGGATAACTGCAGCTGTGAATGATCTTACAGGGACAATTCTGGCTTATTTCTGCACATGTAGATGAAAAAAAATGATTGAAAACAGCAATGTGTGCCATGTATGCAGAAAGATCTCTAAAGTTATTGTTAAACCTTATGTCTGGTAAAAAAAAAAATATATATATGGTGATGTAGGGTTGGTTTGGTGGTTTAGAGTGAGTTTGGTTATGTAGAGGTAGTTTGGGGATGTAGAGCTAGTTTGATGATGTAGAGTGAGTTTGGTGATGAAGAGTCAGCTTGGTGATTTAGAATTAGTCTGGTGATGTAGAGTTCGATTTGTGATGTAGAGCTAGTTTGATGATGTACAGTTAGTTTTAGATGTAGACTTCGTTTTTTTGATATATGGTTCTTTTGGCTTTTTATTAAGTTTTTTTAACTGTCCACCTCTGACCTGATCCCTCTCTCCTGTTTCTCTGCAGCAGTGGTTTAGTTATTGCTTGGTTTAACTATGGTTCCACCTCTGACCTGATCCCTCTCTCCTGTTTCTCTCTGCAGCAGTACACCATGTCAGGACAGGGACTTGTGAGGTTGTTGCTCTGCACCGCTGCTGCAACAAGAACAAAATCGAGGAGAGGTCACAAACAGTGAAGTGTTCCTGCTTTCCTGGACAAGTGGCCGGCACCACCAGAGCAGCCCCATCCTGTGTAGACGGTACAATCTGATTAATTCATGGTTCATCTTCTTTCTGTTTTCACAGATCTGCTGAATTTGGTTTAATGAGATCAATAAGAAGCGTTTCAGACAGAAAAATAAAATACTTTCAATGGTTTTCTTCAAACTTTGCAAACTTCCTGATGGAAGGAAAAAACAATTACACTTTGGAGGTCATAGATCAAAGGTCACAGTCACTGGGCCTCATGTTCATCTCTCACTTGTAAAAGCAAAAGCCCCCGAAAATTGTCCTAACTGACTTCATCTTGTCCTATCAAAAAAATTTATTGTGACGTTATCTTGTCCTACGTGACATTATTTAATGACATTATCCTGTCCTATCTGACTCTATTAGCTGATGTTATCCTGTCCTATCTGACTCTATTAGCTGATGTTATCCTGTCCTATCTGACTCTAGCTGATGTTATCCTGTCCTATCTGACTCTAGTTGATGTTATCCTGTCCTATCTGACTCTATTAGCTGATGTTATCCTGTCCTATCTGACTCTATTAGCTGATGTTATCCTGTCCTATCTGACTCTAGCTGATGTTATCCTGTCCTATCTGACTCTATTAGCTGATGTTATCCTGTCCTATCTGACTCTATTAGCTGATGTTATCCTGTCCTATCTGACTCTAGCTGATGTTATCCTGTCCTATCTGACTCTAGCTGATGTTATCCTGTCCTATCTGACTCTATTAGCTGATGTTATCCTGTCCTATCTGACTCTATTAGCTGATGTTATCCTGTCCTATCTGACTCTAGCTGATGTTATCCTGTCCTATCTGACTCTAGCTGATGTTATCCTGTCCTATCTGACTCTAGCTGATGTTATCCTGTCCTATCTGACTCTATTAGCTGATGTTATCCTGTCCTATCTGACTCTAGCTGATGTTATCCTGTCCTATCTGACTCTAGCTGATGTTATCCTGTCCTATCTGACTCTAGCTGATGTTATCCTGTCCTATCTGACTCTATTAGCTGATGTTATCCTGTCCTATCTGACTCTATTAGCTGATGTTATCCTGTCCTATCTGACTCTAGCTGATGTTATCCTGTCCTATCTGACTCTAGCTGATGTTATCCTGTCCTATCTGACTCTATTAGCTGATGTTATCCTGTCCTATCTGACTCTATTAGCTGATGTTATCCTGTCCTATCTGACTCTATTAGCTGATGTTATCCTGTCCTATCTGACTCTAGCTGATGTTATCCTGTCCTATCTGACTCTAGCTGATGTTATCCTGTCCTATCTGACTCTATTAGCTGATGTTATCCTGTCCTATCTGACTCTATTAGCTGATGTTATCCTGTCCTATCTGACTCTAGCTGATGTTATCCTGTCCTATCTGACTCTATTAGCTGATGTTATCCTGTCCTATCTGACTCTAGCTGATGTTATCCTGTCCTATCTGACTCTATTAGCTGATGTTATCCTGTCCTATCTGACTCTAGCTGATGTTATCCTGTCCTATCTGACTCTATTAGCTGATGTTATCCTGTCCTATCTGACTCTAGCTGATGTTATCCTGTCCTATCTGACTCTAGCTGATGTTATCCTGTCCTATCTGACTCTATTAGCTGATGTTATCCTGTCCTATCTGACTCTATTAGCTGATGTTATCCTGTCCTATCTGACTCTATTAGCTGATGTTATCCTGTCCTATCTGACTCTATTAGCTGATGTTATCCTGTCCTATCTGACTCTATTAGCTGATGTTATCCTGTCCTATCTGACTCTAGCTGATGTTATCCTGTCCTATCTGACTCCAGCTGATGTTATCCTGTCCTATCTGACTCTAGCTGATGTTATCCTGTCCTATCTGACTCTAGCTGATGTTATCCTGTCCTATCTGACTCTATTAGCTGATGTTATCCTGTCCTATCTGACTCTAGCTGATGTTATCCTGTCCTATCTGACTCTAGCTGATGTTATCCTGTCCTATCTGACTCTATTAGCTGATGTTATCCTGTCCTATCTGACTCTATTAGCTGATGTTATCCTGTCCTATCTGACTCTAGCTGATGTTATCCTGTCCTATCTGACTCTAGCTGATGTTATCCTGTCCTATCTGACTCTAGCTGATGTTATCCTGTCCTATCTGACTCTAGCTGATGTTATCCTGTCCTATCTGACTCTAGCTGATGTTATCCTGTCCTATCTGACTCTATTAGCTGATGTTATCCTGTCCTATCTGACTCTATTAGCTGATGTTATCCTGTCCTATCTGACTCTATTAGCTGATGTTATCCTGTCCTATCTGACTCTATTAGCTGATGTTATCCTGTCCTATCTGACTCTAGCTGATGTTATCCTGTCCTATCTGACTCTAGCTGATGTTATCCTGTCCTATCTGACTCTATTAGCTGATGTTATCCTGTCCTATCTGACTCTATTAGCTGATGTTATCCTGTCCTATCTGACTCTAGCTGATGTTATCCTGTCCTATCTGACTCTATTAGCTGATGTTATCCTGTCCTATCTGACTCTAGATGATGTTATCCTGTCCTATCTGACTCTATTAGCTGATGTTATCCTGTCCTATCTGACTCTATTAGCTGATGTTATCCTGTCCTATCTGACTCTAGCTGATGTTATCCTGTCCTATCTGACTCTATTAGCTGATGTTATCCTGTCCTATCTGACTCTATTAGCTGATGTTATCCTGTCCTATCTGACTCTATTAGCTGATGTTATCCTGTCCTATCTGACTCTAGCTGATGTTATCCTGTCCTATCTGACTCTATTAGCTGATGTTATCCTGTCCTATCTGACTCTAGCTGATGTTATCCTGTCCTATCTGACTCTAGCTGATGTTATCCTGTCCTATCTGACTCTATTAGCTGATGTTATCCTGTCCTATCTGACTCTATTAGCTGATGTTATCCTGTCCTATCTGACTCTAGCTGATGTTATCCTGTCCTATCTGACTCTAGCTGATGTTATCCTGTCCTATCTGACTCTATTAGCTGATGTTATCCTGTCCTATCTGACTCTATTAGCTGATGTTATCCTGTCCTATCTGACTCTAGCTGATGTTATCCTGTCCTATCTGACTCTATTAGCTGATGTTATCCTGTCCTATCTGACTCTAGCTGATGTTATCCTGTCCTATCTGACTCTATTAGCTGATGTTATCCTGTCCTATCTGACTCTATTAGCTGATGTTATCCTGTCCTATCTGACTCTATTAGCTGATGTTATCCTGTCCTATCTGACTCTAGCTGATGTTATCCTGTCCTATCTAACTCTAGCTGATGTTATCCTGTCCTATCTGACTCTAGCTGATGTTATCCTGTCCTATCTGACTCTAGCTGATGTTATCCTGTCCTATCTGACTCTATTAGCTGATGTTATCCTGTCCTATCTGACTCTATTAGCTGATGTTATCCTGTCCTATCTGACTCTAGCTGATGTTATCCTGTCCTATCTGACTCTATTAGCTGATGTTATCCTGTCCTATCTGACTCTATTAGCTGATGTTATCCTGTCCTATCTGACTCTAGCTGATGTTATCCTGTCCTATCTGACTCTATTAGCTGATGTTATCCTGTCCTATCTGACTCTAGCTGATGTTATCCTGTCCTATCTGACTCTATTAGCTGATGTTATCCTGTCCTATCTGACTCTATTAGCTGATGTTATCCTGTCCTATCTGACTCTATTAGCTGATGTTATCCTGTCCTATCTGACTCTAGCTGATGTTATCCTGTCCTATCTGACTCTATTAGCTGATGTTATCCTGTCCTATCTGACTCTATTAGCTGATGTTATCCTGTCCTATCTGACTCTAGCTGATGTTATCCTGTCCTATCTGACTCTATTAGCTGATGTTATCCTGTCCTATCTGACTCTAGCTGTTGTTATCCTGTCCTATCTGACTCTAGCTGATGTTATCCTGTCCTATCTGACTCTAGCTGATGTTATCCTGTCCTATCTAACTCTAGCTGATGTTATCCTGTCCTATCTGACTCTAGCTGATGTTATCCTGTCCTATCTGACTCTAGCTGATGTTATCCTGTCCTATCTGACTCTATTAGCTGATGTTATCCTGTCCTATCTGACTCTATTAGCTGATGTTATCCTGTCCTATCTGACTCTATTAGCTGATGTTATCCTGTCCTATCTGACTCTATTAGCTGATGTTATCCTGTCCTATCTGACTCTAGCTGATGTTATCCTGTCCTATCTGACTCTAGCTGATGTTATCCTGTCCTATCTAACTCTAGCTGATGTTATCCTGTCCTATCTGACTCTAGCTGATGTTATCCTGTCCTATCTGACTCTATTAGCTGATGTTATCCTGTCCTATCTGACTCTATTAGCTGATGTTATCCTGTCCTATCTGACTCTAGCTGATGTTATCCTGTCCTATCTGACTCTAGCTGATGTTATCCTGTCCTATCTGACTCTAGCTGATGTTATCCTGTCCTATCTGACTCTAGCTGATGTTATCCTGTCCTATCTGACTCTATTAGCTGATGTTATCCTGTCCTATCTGACTCTAGCTGATGTTATCCTGTCCTATCTGACTCTAGCTGATGTTATCCTGTCCTATCTGACTCTATTAGCTGATGTTATCCTGTCCTATCTGACTCTATTAGCTGATGTTATCCTGTCCTATCTGACTCTAGCTGATGTTATCCTGTCCTATCTGACTCTATTAGCTGATGTTATCCTGTCCTATCTGACTCTATTAGCTGATGTTATCCTGTCCTATCTGACTCTAGCTGTTGTTATCCTGTCCTATCTGACTCTAGCTGATGTTATCCTGTCCTATCTGACTCTAGCTGATGTTATCCTGTCCTATCTGACTCTAGCTGATGTTATCCTGTCCTATCTGACTCTAGCTGATGTTATCCTGTCCTATCTGACTCTAGCTGATGTTATCCTGTCCTATCTGACTCTAGCTGATGTTATCCTGTCCTATCTGACTCTATTAGCTGATGTTATCCTGTCCTATCTGACTCTAGCTGATGTTATCCTGTCCTATCTGACTCTAGCTGATGTTATCCTGTCCTATCTGACTCTATTAGCTGATGTTATCCTGTCCTATCTGACTCTAGCTGATGTTATCCTGTCCTATCTGACTCTAGCTGATGTTATCCTGTCCTATCTGACTCTAGCTGATGTTATCCTGTCCTATCTGACTCTAGCTGATGTTATCCTGTCCTATCTGACTCTATTAGCTGATGTTATCCTGTCCTATCTGACTCTATTAGCTGATGTTATCCTGTCCTATCTGACTCTATTAGCTGATGTTATCCTGTCCTATCTGACTCTATTAGCTGATGTTATCCTGTCCTATCTGACTCTAGCTGATGTTATCCTGTCCTATCTGACTCTAGCTGATGTTATCCTGTCCTATCTGACTCTATTAGCTGATGTTATCCTGTCCTATCTGACTCTATTAGCTGATGTTATCCTGTCCTATCTGACTCTAGCTGATGTTATCCTGTCCTATCTGACTCTATTAGCTGATGTTATCCTGTCCTATCTGACTCTAGCTGATGTTATCCTGTCCTATCTGACTCTATTAGCTGATGTTATCCTGTCCTATCTGACTCTATTAGCTGATGTTATCCTGTCCTATCTGACTCTAGCTGATGTTATCCTGTCCTATCTGACTCTATTAGCTGATGTTATCCTGTCCTATCTGACTCTATTAGCTGATGTTATCCTGTCCTATCTGACTCTATTAGCTGATGTTATCCTGTCCTATCTGACTCTAGCTGATGTTATCCTGTCCTATCTGACTCTAGCTGATGTTATCCTGTCCTATCTGACTCTAGCTGATGTTATCCTGTCCTATCTGACTCTAGCTGATGTTATCCTGTCCTATCTGACTCTAGCTGATGTTATCCTGTCCTATCTGACTCTAGCTGATGTTATCCTGTCCTATCTGACTCTATTAGCTGATGTTATCCTGTCCTATCTGACTCTATTAGCTGATGTTATCCTGTCCTATCTGACTCTATTAGCTGATGTTATCCTGTCCTATCTGACTCTATTAGCTGATGTTATCCTGTCCTATCTGACTCTAGCTGATGTTATCCTGTCCTATCTAACTCTAGCTGATGTTATCCTGTCCTATCTGACTCTAGCTGATGTTATCCTGTCCTATCTGACTCTAGCTGATGTTATCCTGTCCTATCTGACTCTATTAGCTGATGTTATCCTGTCCTATCTGACTCTAGCTGATGTTATCCTGTCCTATCTGACTCTATTAGCTGATGTTATCCTGTCCTATCTGACTCTAGCTGATGTTATCCTGTCCTATCTGACTCTATTAGCTGATGTTATCCTGTCCTATCTGACTCTATTAGCTGATGTTATCCTGTCCTATCTGACTCTAACTGATGTTATCCTGTCCTATCTGACTCTATTAGCTGATGTTATCCTGTCCTATCTGACTCTATTAGCTGATGTTATCCTGTCCTATCTGACTCTAGCTGATGTTATCCTGTCCTATCTGACTCTATTAGCTGATGTTATCCTGTCCTATCTGACTCTATTAGCTGATGTTATCCTGTCCTATCTGACTCTAGCTGATGTTATCCTGTCCTATCTGACTCTAGCTGATGTTATCCTGTCCTATCTAACTCTAGCTGATGTTATCCTGTCCTATCTGACTCTAGCTGATGTTATCCTGTCCTATCTGACTCTATTAGCTGATGTTATCCTGTCCTATCTGACTCTATTAGCTGATGTTATCCTGTCCTATCTGACTCTATTAGCTGATGTTATCCTGTCCTATCTGACTCTAGCTGATGTTATCCTGTCCTATCTGACTCTAGCTGATGTTATCCTGTCCTATCTGACTCTAGCTGATGTTATCCTGTCCTATCTGACTCTATTAGCTGATGTTATCCTGTCCTATCTGACTCTATTAGCTGATGTTATCCTGTCCTATCTGACTCTAGCTGATGTTATCCTGTCCTATCTGACTCTAGCTGATGTTATCCTGTCCTATCTGACTCTAGCTGATGTTATCCTGTCCTATCTGACTCTAGCTGATGTTATCCTGTCCTATCTGACTCTAGCTGATGTTATCCTGTCCTATCTGACTCTATTAGCTGATGTTATCCTGTCCTATCTGACTCTAGCTGATGTTATCCTGTCCTATCTGACTCTATTAGCTGATGTTATCCTGTCCTATCTGACTCTATTAGCTGATGTTATCCTGTCCTATCTGACTCTATTAGCTGATGTTATCCTGTCCTATCTGACTCTATTAGCTGATGTTATCCTGTCCTATCTGACTCTAGCTGATGTTATCCTGTCCTATCTGACTCTATTAGCTGATGTTATCCTGTCCTATCTGACTCTATTAGCTGATGTTATCCTGTCCTATCTGACTCTAGCTGTTGTTATCCTGTCCTATCTGACTCTAGCTGATGTTATCCTGTCCTATCTGACTCTAGCTGATGTTATCCTGTCCTATCTAACTCTAGCTGATGTTATCCTGTCCTATCTGACTCTAGCTGATGTTATCCTGTCCTATCTGACTCTAGCTGATGTTATCCTGTCCTATCTGACTCTATTAGCTGATGTTATCCTGTCCTATCTGACTCTATTAGCTGATGTTATCCTGTCCTATCTGACTCTATTAGCTGATGTTATCCTGTCCTATCTGACTCTATTAGCTGATGTTATCCTGTCCTATCTGACTCTAGCTGATGTTATCCTGTCCTATCTGACTCTAGCTGATGTTATCCTGTCCTATCTAACTCTAGCTGATGTTATCCTGTCCTATCTGACTCTAGCTGATGTTATCCTGTCCTATCTGACTCTATTAGCTGATGTTATCCTGTCCTATCTGACTCTATTAGCTGATGTTATCCTGTCCTATCTGACTCTAGCTGATGTTATCCTGTCCTATCTGACTCTAGCTGATGTTATCCTGTCCTATCTGACTCTAACTGATGTTATCCTGTCCTATCTGACTCTATTAGCTGATGTTATCCTGTCCTATCTGACTCTATTAGCTGATGTTATCCTGTCCTATCTGACTCTATTAGCTGATGTTATCCTGTCCTATCTGACTCTATTAGCTGATGTTATCCTGTCCTATCTGACTCTATTAGCTGATGTTATCCTGTCCTATCTGACTCTAGCTGATGTTATCCTGTCCTATCTGACTCTATTAGCTGATGTTATCCTGTCCTATCTGACTCTATTAGCTGATGTTATCCTGTCCTATCTGACTCTAGCTGTTGTTATCCTGTCCTATCTGACTCTAGCTGATGTTATCCTGTCCTATCTGACTCTAGCTGATGTTATCCTGTCCTATCTGACTCTATTAGCTGATGTTATCCTGTCCTATCTGACTCTAGCTGATGTTATCCTGTCCTATCTGACTCTAGCTGATGTTATCCTGTCCTATCTGACCAATCTGTCCCTCCGAATTAGAGCCTGTTGATCCAGTGGCTGCATGCATATTCTGTAGGTTTTTTTTTTTAACCACCTGGATAAAGGTGCTACGTTTACCCCTTGGTCTGTCAAGTCAGTGACCTAAGGGGTCTTTAATGTGTTAATGGTTCTCATCCTCTGAAGTGTCTGCTACTCTTTGGTCAGAATTCTTCATGATGACCTTTTTTCCTGACCTTTTCCTTTTGACATTTTCTGCAAATTAAAGCCGTGAGCCAGCGGCTTCAGTTTAACGCTCCTTGGGTGATCATAGTAAAATGATCAGCACTTCACCTTTTAATTATTCTTTGTGCTGAGACAGAGGGATTACCTTTAGCTCCCCTCAGTAGGAGACATCCTCCTGTTTAGATGAAGATAAATGAACCTGAAGACGTGCAGAAGCTCAGATGGTCCTGAATGTGAAATATAGAGAGAGCTATTCACAGATTAATCTGGAGAAGTTTGTGATTCTGTCATCTTTCTGATTCCCTGCAGTACTCGTGTGGTGATTGGCTGAATCAAGGGATGAGGGTTCATCCCTTCCTGAGCCAGGCTGGGTGGAATCTTTTTGTGTACTAACTCTGATCTCTTCAGTGGTGGGTCTGCTTTTGAAGACCACCTCTGTCCAGTCTGAGCTCTCAGATGTCAAACACTGATATCCACTGAAATATAACTCTGATATATTGATAGAACATGTCTAAATTCATGAAGGTGTATCCACACACACCATCAAATGTTACAGCTTGGTATGAAAATGTCCTAAGAGACATAAATCTCTATAAATAATAAAGGAGTGTTTGTTTTGTAAAGCCTCATTAACTAGTGTGTTGTCTTATCAGTATTCTAGTTTGACTTCAGAAACCTTAGTGTGTCTTTAATCGCTGCTGTTACATCCACCATCTGCTGCCTGTTTAACACCAGACTGAGGCTCTAACCTGGCTGTGGTAGAAATGAGGTCCCTGTAGTCATAAAGGTCCTCTCTGTCATTTAGCCTGGTGATGCTGTGGTGTTGTGTGTGGATTATAATAACCATCCTCTTCATTAGGAGGAGAGATAATGCTGGAGGAATGTAGATAATGCCCTGGCTTAGTCTGAATAATGCCTCATAGAGTAGAAGAACTGAAGCTTAGAGCTGTTTGATTGGGGCAGTAGAGGAAGAGTTCACACTGAAGATGAGCCCTTAAATACACTATATTGCCAAAAGTATTGGCCCACCTGCCTTGACTGTCATATGAACCTAAGTGACATCCCATTCTTAATCCATATAACAGCTTCAACTCTTCTAGGAAGGCTTTCCACAAGGTTTAGGAGTGTGCTTATGTGAATTTTTGACCATTCTTCCAGAAGCACATTTGTGAGGTCACACACTGATGTTGGACCAGAAGGCCTGGCTCTCAGTCTCCGCTCTAATTCATCCCAAAGGTGTTCTGTCAGGTTGAGGTCAGGCCTCTGAGCAGGCCAGTCAAGTTTGTCCACACCAAACTCTCTCATCCATTTCTTTATGGACAGACAAGTACCGTTCTCCTGGCAACCGCCAAACCCAGGCTCCTCCATCAGATTACCAGAAGGAGAAGCGTGATTGGTCACTCCAGAGAAGGTGTCTCCACTGCTCTAGAGTCCAGTGATGGTGTGCTTTACACCATTGCATCCGACACTTTGCATAACACTTGGTGATGTATGGCTTGGATGCAGCTGTTACCATGGAAACCAATTCCATGAAGCTTGTTGCTCAGTCTGGAGGTCTGATGGACATGAATGGCATCCCTTTCCCTCTCTCTGCTGAGTTTGGAGGTCTGATGTACACAAAAGGCATCCTGTTCCCTCTCTCTGCTCAGTCTGGAGGTCTGATATACATGAATGGCATCCCTTTCCCTCTCTCTGCTCAGTCCGGAGGTCTGATGGACATGAATGGCATCCCTTTCCCTCTCTCTGCACAGTCTAGATGTCTGTTGTACATGAATGGCATCCCTTTCCCTCTCTCTTCTCAGTCTGGAGGTCTGATGGTCATGAATGGCATCCCTTTCCCTCTCTCTGCCCAGTCTGGAGGTCTGATGGTCATGAATGGCATCCTTTTCCCTCTCTCTGCCCAGTCTGGAGGTCTGATGTACATGAATGGCATCGTGTTCCCTCTCTCTGCCCAGTCTGGAGGTCTGATGTACATGAATGGCATCGTGTTCCCTCTCTCTGCTCAGTCTTGACGTCTGATGGACATGAATGACATCCTTTTTGCCCCTCTCTGCACAGTCTAGATGTCTGTTGTACATGAATGGCATCCCTTTCCCTCTCTCTTCTCAGTTTGGAGGTCTGGCGGGCATGAGTGGCATCCTTTTCCCTCTTTTTCTTGAAGTTTGATGTACAAAGCTAAAGGTGTAAACGTCTATAAGCAGCAGCACTCCTGTGAAGTTTGGAGGCCGTCTGCAGTGTTCTGTAGTTTTGTGTTCTGAGTTGGGACATGTGCCTCATCCTGCCCCAGACTGTCTCCATTGGTAACTGGACCGTCCTGAGATCTGATTCACCAGCCCAGGATCCTGAACAGCGATTGGCTGTTGGTCTTTTTGACCGAGGAATTTAAGCATAATCAGTCAGTAAGCCTGTGGTAACCTATAATTGGTTGGTTTCACTAACTTTAACACAGTAAAGGTCAGGTCTGACTTAGTGGCCCTGCCAACCTTCTGTTTTTCTGTTTGTGAATGAAGTTTGACACTCCAGGTCTAGAGCTGGTTTTATTTGCTTCTCTCCATGAAGAGGGTGTAGCTCTGAGAGGCAGCAACAGCATATGAGGTCCCTGCAAGTTCACCATAGCTACAGCGACCTTTGACCTCCATAATCTCATCAGTTTGACCTCTAGTCTGGTTTAGGTTTCTTCCATATTAGAGTAAACTTCTTCCAGTCCTGGAGGTCCCTGATTGTGTGCCCCCAAAACTCCCAGCCCTTCATCCTTGAGTCGACATCTGTGAAAATTCTATAAAAAATTAAACCCCCATGAGATCTGGTGTTCACAAGCAAAGGTTAAAGTCACAACCTTTAACCTTTGGCCTCCAGAAGCTGACCACTTCATGCCAGAGTAAGAGTGGAAGAAAATTCCTCCAAGCAGCCTGGAGGTATGATGTTCACAAGCTCAGAGAAAGACAGTTTAATGACCTTTAACCTTTCACCTCTGTAATCAGTGCATCTTTGAGTCAGATGGAGATTTTTGTAAAGTCTGAAGCTCATCTCCAGAATCTTTCTTTAGATAATCACATGACTGGCCAGGGCAGACAGACAGTCTGAAAACATGATCCTGTTGACACGTCGGTCCATGCAGAGGCATAGACACGTCTGCAGACTGGGTCTTACACCAGATTTGTCCCTGATTGTCACCGTTTGCCCTCTCTCCATTCTGTCAGCCTCAATAGTGGAGCAGAAGTGGTGGTGTCAGATGCATCCGTGCCTTGATGGAGAGGAATGCAAAGTTCTTCCTGATCTGAAGGGCTGGAGCTGTGCTACAGGGAACAAGATCAAGACTACAAAGGTAAGACACAACAAGGCTTCCTGTTCAGGAATCCACAGTCAGTTCAGTTGAAGCAGCTTTACTGGCATGGAAGACAGCATCAGTTTGTGTGGCCAAAGCGCTGTATGCATTTATAACAGGACAGTGGTGTTATGATGGGTATGAAAACTGTGTTTAACTGTAAAATGATGCTTCAGTCGTACTCTGACTTGTTGAATCTGATCTTCAGCTCTCAAGGTCAGCTGACTCTAGCTTCTCTGTCAGTCCTGTCTGGTACCTATACACAGCTAATGTCTGCAGGCGGTGTCTGGACCCCTGGGGCTGGTAATCAATGAGCTGCCATGTCTCCTTAGCACTTTAAAGCTGCTCTGAGGACCCAAACTGGCCAATTACTCACTCCAATTACCTGCTTTTAACTTTGGAACATGATGCCTGTATCCTTCACTGTGATATGACGACCTGCACGCTCCGGTGCTGTCTCTCTCCATGTACTTAATTATTTAAACTGCCCACAACACCTGCCTGGAGCCTGGAGCCTGGAGCCTGGAGCCTGGAGCCTGGAGCCTGGAGCCTGGAGCCTGGAGCCTGGAGACTGGAGCCTGGAGCCTGGAGCCTGGAGCCTGGAGACTGGAGCCTGGAGCCTGGAGCCTGGAGCCTGGAGACTGGAGCCTGGAGCCTGGAGCCTGGAGCCTGGAGCCTGGAGCCTGGAGCCTGGAGACTGGAGCCTGGAGCCTGGAGCCTGGAGCCTGGAGCCTGGAGACTGGAGCCTGGAGCCTGGAGCCTGGAGCCTGGAGCCTGGAGCCTGGAGCCTGGAGCCTGGAGCCTGGAGCCTGGAGCCTGGAGCCTGGAGCCTGGAGCCTGGAGCCTGGAGCCTGGAGCCTGGAGCCTGGGGTCCAGACAGATGTCTTTAAATAATTAGCGTTGGATAGTTCACACACATTTTGAATGTAATGCCTGCAACATGCTTTAATAGAGTTAGGACAGGGCCAAGAAAAGTCTGGGAAAGTTGTTAAAAAAACACCTGGAACATTTGACAGGTAAGTAGGCTACAAGGTAATATAGGTGAGAGTACATATGGAGCACTCCTGAATGGTTCAAATGTTCACAATGGAAAATAGTTCAAAGTTCTCCATTATTGTGCTTTCTTAGAACCCATGTAGCAGCCCATAATAGTAAGTAAATGTGAAGGATGTGGGGAAATCCCTGCACAGAGGGGCGAGGCCCCAAACTTCCTCTGGAGGATTGGGATGGTCGATCCCTGGGGTGGTGCATTAGAAACACCAATGTAAGTTAACCCAGCACAACTCTGCAAATATGAGATTCTACCACGCAAATACAGGCGCAGTCAACATGACTCCTCCTTCATTGGTGTATTGTGAACATTTACAGACTTTCTGCTGTTTGCCATGAACAAATCAAACTAAAGGAACTGAAATAGCTCAACACAACAAAAGCTTCAAGTGGTTTCTTCAAATCTGACTGAAAATGTAACTAATAATGACTTCTTCAGCCTCAGAATGATTCAACCCCTCCACAGCAGCAGCTTTAGTCCTTATGGAGCATCTTTATGTAGCCCAGATGGAAAAAACTCACAACTGGATGAGATTAATGAAAAGGAAAGAGAATACTTATTTTCTTTAAACTGTATTTGTTAGAACAGCAAAGTTTTAAATGTCCTACTGCACTTGAAAGCATCGCTTTGTTTTCGTGACCCCATATAAAGAGGGTGCCTAAGCTCAACAGCCAATCAGGAGCCACGCAGGCCCCGTTCAGCCTGTCCGCCCAGAGGTGAGCGCATGCGTGTTTTCCTTCCGCTCTGTCTGACTGCAGCCGCCAGTGTGAGAGCAGCTACCTGCTAAGAGGACGAGGAAAAGAGGAGAAAATCTGGTTAAAAGAGGAAAATAAAGCCAGCTAACTTACCTGCTGTGAGTCTGGAGACGAACAACTCAGTGATAGGAAACGAGTTACGTTGGTAAGATGAGTCGGATACCTATTAAAAGAAAAGCTTATTGATACTTACCATCATTGTCTATGCTAATATTAGCTGGGTGTTTCACAGGCTAGCTCCTTACCTTCCATGTGGTGAGACGTTATAAGCCCCGAAGTTGATGTGCTCAGCTTTGAACACACAGAACAACGGTCAGGTTTTTTGAGTGGACAAGAATCCAAGGACCGGGACAGAATCCCGATCGTGTCACATGGCGAGCTAAAGAACCCTGGAGAAGAACCACCGAAGGAGATACACACGTACTTTCTCACACATACATTCGCATTACATGAACTTTTGAAACACAGGTGCACCTACAAAGACTTTCTTAGTTTATACGGGCCCCAACGGACAAGCTTAGGTAATTTTATATATATGTGCGCACTTTTCTTTTGTTTGAGGTAATTTTAAGTTGTATAATTATATGTTCTTGTACAAATTGGCTATTGTTCTAAATCTTTGTAACAATACAGGAGTTGCTACTCGAACCTTATTTCTGTGTCGACTCATTGTTGCTCAACTACTTGGCTCTAATCGAATCTGGATTCTTCTGGTACTAGCCCTTTGCCTTATTATTAGCCTACACTGTTATTACACTGTAATCCATTCTCATATCACTAAATTGGTTACATTTAGCTTCTATGACCTGCTGCATAGAGCTGCATATCCAGACTCCAGCTTCTGCAGAATTCCTGATGGATCATAGCCCTTCCTCGTGTGCAAACCTCCAGTTCAGTCGTATTCTTGGGTCTGCATGCTGCAACCACCTTCTTTAAAACCCACCAGAGATTTTCTATGGGGTTCCAGTCAGGCAGCTGGACCATTGTAGAATCTTCCAGGACTTCTTCTGCAGCCAAGTCTTGGTGGGACGTGAGGTCTGCTTGGGATCATGATCCTGTTGTAAGGTCCAGTGACGCCCAAGCTTCAGTTTCCTCACAGAGAGCATGACGTTTCCTCCATGAATCCATCTGTCCGTCCACACGCTGCAGTTTCCAGAGGATGCAAAGCAGCCCCAGAGCATCACCGAGCCACCGCCATGCTGAACTGTGGGCACAGTGTTCTTTTCAATGTAAAAAGTGACTGTGGTCTTCAGCAGTCACTCATGGTTTTTCACAACCTGCCTTCTCAGATATCTGCTAGCAGCCATTGCTAGCTTCCTTTTTCTGCCACATCCAGGTAGTGGACCCACTGTTCCTGGAACTGTGAACCTGAGAACTCTGCTTCCTGCGGTGTCTCTAGAACATTCAGGGCCTTTGCTATCTTTCTGTATCAGGTTCCTTCTTTGTGAAGGCCAATGGTATCTTCTCTGAAGTTAGTTATCAAAGCAATGTTTAAAAGCCAGCATCTGTGATGGTGTGTGGGTGTGTCAGTGCCAACAGACATATATATATATATATATATATATATATATATATATATATATATATATATATATATATATATTCAAGTATTTACTTTTCTTCACATTTTGCACTATGTCCCAACTTTTTTGAAGTTGTACTTTCTGATAAGATGAGACCTAAAAGTTAACCTTGTGTCTTGTGTCTTGTCTCCAACATGTGTGACTGTGAAGATTTCTGCAGACAGAGAGCAGCTCTGGTAACGTGGATGGAGACCAGGTAGTAATATTCATTTTTATTCATTTTTATTTATTTATTTTTTAATCTTAGTTTGAATGATTCTGTTCATCATGGAGCTATGGCATGAATTACAACAGGAACTCCAAATATGGATTATTTCTTTGTCTTATTACAAAAACACATGTCTGTTATAGAACATAAAGTTCCTCCTCAAATGAAGCACTGGTTAATGGTATTATTCCTCAGAAGTGTTACTATTCCAGACACCGACACAGAGACGGAGGATGTGTGTGATCACCCAGGCAACAACAACCTGTTCAAAGCATCAGCCTTACCCAGAGGATTTATTTAGTACACCTTTGAACTGGAGATGGAGAAACACGTTTGTTAGGTTTCACATCTTCTGCATGCTGTTTGAAGCAGCGGGGGGTCGAACTTTCCTCTTCACCTCTGCAGCTCTGACGGAAAACAGTGACAACATCATAAACATTCAAAGATGTGTTGACATAGAGCAGACACACCCTGAGAACTACAACGTAGACCTGGAACCACCAGATACTGACCCTGCCAGTCTGTAGCATAGATGTGTTGACATAGAGCAGACACACCCTGAGAACTACAACGTAGACCTGGAACCACCAGATACTGACCCTGCCAGTCTGTAGCATAGATGTGTTGACACAGAGTAGACACCAAGACTATGGACACCTACCACACTTTTTAACATTTTTTTTTATATTCAAAGTGCATTCTGTTGTTAATAAAAGCCAATATAATGCTTTTCAAAGTCTTCATCCATTGTTCTGAGATGTTTTATACCCCAGTATTTGCTGTACCGTGGACTTTACACCAAGTTGAATACCGTACCAGGAAGTTTAGATACCGTTACATCCCTGATGACCAGAGGTCCATAGGAGATACTAATCCTGTGGGAACAGAACAGCAGACTGGGATTAGTTGACACTCATGGTGGATCTACAGAGAAACCTCTGAGTGTGAATATGGAGTGAATGAGTGCCATGCAGTGTCAAGCTGCTCTGAGCAGTCAGACATCTAGAAAACAACCAAACAGGTCTATTTAACTCTGTTTAACCCTATTTAACCCCCACCCCTATTCTCTACCAGGCTGTCAGAGCTGTCCATTTCCTGTCTGAAGTTCAGCATCAATAATGAAGCCTTGCACATCTGCAGACGGCTTCCCTCGCTCCTTCAAACCTCCATGGCAGCTGACAGACGGGGTGAATCGATAGTTGACATCGTTATGAAGGTTGTTATGTCACGTTCTTGGAGAGTCGTATCTAGAACGTACTTTTGGAGGAGCAGAGATGCTGCCAGTCAGACACAGAGCTTCACAGCAGTCAATTTAACCTGAAGGAGATGGGATTCCTCAGAGTATCTGACAGCATTGAAGTATGACAAAAAAAACCCAGCTGAGGGTCAGCCTGAATACCCTCTAAGTCCTGCTCTTTATTTCTCTGTAGTCAGTAAGAATGAGCCTGGAAACTGGCCTGTTCTATTCAGTGGGTTGGAGTGTCTGGGTTCTACTCACTCCTTTTTTGATCCAGATACAGAACACATTAGAGAGGATGTCAGGCCCAGATTAAAGGACCAGGACAAAATACAACTATGTGGGTTTAAAGAAACTTTCTGCATGTGTGGGTTCTCAAACTAGTTTTCAAATGTCTCAGCAATATTCCCCCTGAACCTCTGTCCAATCATGTCCAAAGACAGGACAGAGCATAGAGCATAGAACTCTGTGGCACTACATCTGCAGTAGAACATAGAACTCTGTGGAGCTACATCTGCAGTAGAACATAGAACTCTGTGGAGCTACATCTGCAGTAGAACATAGAACTCTGTGGAGCTACATCTGCAGTAGAACATAGAACTCTGTGGAGCTACATCTGCAAAAGAACATAGAACTCTGTGGAGCTACATCTGCAGTAGAACATAGAACTCTGTGGAGCTACATCTGCAAAAGAACATAGAACTCTGTGGAGCTACATCTGCAGTAGAACATAGAACTCTGTGGAGCTACATCTGCAGTAGAACATAGAACTCTGTGGAGCTACATCTGCAAAAGAACATAGAACTCTGTGGAGCTACATCTGCAGTAGAACATAGAACTCTGTGGCACTACACCTGCAGTAGAACATAGAACTCTGTGGAGCTACATCTGCAGTAGAACATAGAACTCTGTGGAGCTACATCTGCAGTAGAACATAGAACTCTGTGGAGCTACATCTGCAGTAGAACATAGAACTCTGTGGAGCTACATCTGCAGTAGAACATAGAACTCTGTGGAGCTACATCTGCAAAAGAACATAGAACTCTGTGGAGCTACATCTGCAGTAGGACATAGAACTCTGTGGAGCTACATCTGCAGTAGAACATAGAAATCTGTGGCACTACACCTTCAGTAGAACATAGAACTCTGTGGCACTACACCTGCAGTAGAACATAGAACTCTGTGGAGCTACATCTGCAGTAGAACATAGAACTCTGTGGAGCTACATCTGCAGTAGAACATAGAACTCTGTGGCACTACACCTGCAGTAGAACATAGAACTCTGTGGAGCTACATCTGCAGTAGAACATAGAACTCTGTGGAGCTACATCTGCAGTAGAACATAGAACTCTGTGGAGCTACATCTGCAGTAGAACATAGAACTCTGTGGAGCTACATCTGCAGTAGAACATAGAACTCTGTGGAGCTACATCTGCAAAAGAACATAGAGCTCTATGTAGCTACATCTGCAGGAGAACAAAGACCTTTTTGGAGCCACATCTGGACAGTCAACTGTCTCTGTTTCTAAGTAGTGAACTCTGGGATTAATTACCAACTGAAACCAAAAATAGAGACAGGGGAACTACATGAAAAGTAAGAGTTTCTGTGGTCAGAGGAGAACTGTTCTGTGGTCAGAGGAGAACTGTTCTGTGGTCAGAGGAGAACTGTTCTGTGGTCAGAGGAAACCACAGACACTGTGTCCTGTGGACTAAAGAGGAGAGGGAGGATCCAGCTGGTTCTCCTGGCTCAGGTCTAAAGCCTGCATCTCTGATGTTATGGGGTTGCATTAGTGCCTATGGCGTGGGCAGCTCTAACATCTGGAAAGGAACTAGGAATGCTGAAAGTAGAGAGAGCTTTTAGAGCAACATATGCTCCCATCCAGACAACGTCTCTGTCAGGGAAGGCCTTGACTATTTCAGCAAGACCATGCTAAACCACATACCACATCCATCACAACAGCATGGCGTCACAGGAGAAGGGTCCGGGTCTTGAGCTGGTCTGCCTTTCTACTGCAAAAAATGTGCAAAAAAGTAGTTTAAATTTGGGCTCCGTCACAGCCCCGCCCTACGGTGAAAACTCACAGGTTGCACAACTTTAGATCTCCAGGTTGTCTAGTATGAGCAAACAAAACTTTGGAGTCCATCAGCTAAAATCCCTCAGGTGAGATCATTAAAATATGAAACTTCATCAGCCAAAAATGGCAAAATCTGACACTTAGCTGTTTGTAGAGCACTTCCAGTACATTGTAGAGGATGGCTCCAAGAGACACTTTTTTCATCTAATCTTATACATATGTGTACTGGATTTCCTGCACATAACCGTTACCCTATCTCATATTTGGGCCCCCTGTGGGTTCCCCGCTTGATTGACGTACCTAGTACCAACAAAAACACTAACATTTCTACTGGGGAGAAATTTTCAGTGAAGTTTGGTGAGTTTTTTTGGTTTGGTCTAGGCCCCCAAATTAAAAATGACAGAAAGTTTTTAAATCGTTAGTAAATCATGTGGCCGGCCTTAATGAGCAGCTGAACAGGTATACCTAATAAAGTGGTCGAGGACATCCAGTGTTGTGTTTTTGATGGCTCTGACTTCTGTTCTCCCCTAGGTAAACCAACAGTCCTGTTATCAGCTGCTCAGATAAGAAGAGATGGAAGCTAAGGACCATTCTGTAAATAGAGACTTCTTCGTTCTGGACTATGGTGAACTACACTCAATGCTTCCTCCAGAACTCTGTGGACATGGAAAGGAGGATTACATCCTGATGACAGAACTGAACTTTGAAAAGGACTCCTATGATAAGCCTTACAGGACAACAAGATTAACTATGAACTCTATACTGAATTAAAGCAACTTTACCTAAATGTACATTTAAAAAATATATATACATCCTCTAAAGGATATTTGGCCCCCTAAAGGATATATAGTCCCCTAAAGGATATATAGTCCTCTAAAGGATATATAGTCCTCTAAAGGATATATAGTCCTCTAAAGTATATATAGTCCTCTGAAGGATATATAGTCCTCTAAAGGATATATAGTCCTTTAAAGGATATATAGTCCTCTAAAGGACATATAGTCCCCAAAAGGATATATAGTCCTCTAAATGATATATAGTCCTCTAAAGGATATATAGTCCCCTAAAGGATATATAGTCCTCTAAAGGATATACAGTCCCCTAAAGGATATATAGTCCCCTAAAGGATATATAGTCCTCTAAAGGATATATAGTCCTCTAAAGGATATATAGTCCTCTAAAGGATATATAGTCCCCAAAAGGATATATAGTCCTCTAAAGGATATATAGTCCTCTAAAGGATATATAGTCCTTTAAAGGATATATAGTCCTCTAAAGGACATATAGTCCCCAAAAGGATATATAGTCCTCTAAATGATATATAGTCCTCTAAAGGATATATAGTCCCCTAAAGGATATATAGTCCTCTAAAGGATATACAGTCCCCTAAAGGATATATAGTCCCCTAAAGGATATATAGTCCTCTAAAGGATATATAGTCCTCTAAAGGATATATAGTCCTCTAAAGGATATATAGTCCCCAAAAGGATATATAGTCCTCTAAAGGAAATATAGTCCTCTAAAGGACATATAGTCCTCTGAAGTATATATAGTCCCCAAAAGGACATATAGTCCTCTAAAGGATATATAGTCCTCTAAAGGATATATAGTCCCCAAAAGGACATATAGTCCTCTAAAGGATATATAGTCCTCTAAAGGACATATAGTCCCCAAAAGGACATATAGTCCTCTAAAGGATATATAGTCCTCTAAAGGATATATAGTCCCCAAAAGGACATATAGTCCTCTAAAGGATATACAGTCCCCTAAAGGATATACAGTCCTCTAAAATATATATAGTCCTCTAAAGGATATATAGTCCCCTAAAGGACATATAGTCCTCTAAAGGATATATAGTCCTCTAAAGGATATATAGTCCCCAAAAGGACATATAGTCCTCTAAAGTATATATAGTCCTCTAAAAGATATATAGTCCTCTAAAGGATATATAGTCCCCTAAAGGACATATAGTCCTCTAAAGGATATATAGTCCTCTAAAGGATATATAGTCCTCTAAAGGATATACAGTCCCCTAAAGGATATACAGTCCTCTAAAATATATATAGTCCTCTAAAGGATATATAGTCCCCTAAAGGACATATAGTCCTCTAAAGGATATACAGTCCCCTAAAGGATATACAGTCCTCTAAAATATATATAGTCCTCTAAAGGATATATAGTCCCCTAAAGGACATATAGTCCTCTAAAGGATATATAGTCCTCTAAAGGATATATAGTCCCCAAAAGGACATATAGTCCTCTAAAGTATATATAGTCCTCTAAAAGATATATAGTCCTCTAAAGGATATATAGTCCTCTAAAGGATATATAGTCCCCAAAAGGACATATAGTCCTCTAAAGGATATATAGTCCTCTAAAGGATATATAGTCCCCTAAAGGATATATAGTCCCCTAAAGGATATATAGTCCCCAAAAGGACATATAGTCCTCTAAAGGATATATAGTCCTCTAAAGGATATACAGTCCCCTAAAGGACATATAGTCCTCTAAAGGATATATAGTCCCCTAAAGGATATATAGTCCTCTAAAGGATATACAGTCCCCTAAAGGACATATAGTCCTCTAAAGGATATATAGTCCCCTAAAGGATATATAGTCCTCTAAAGGATATACAGTCCCCTAAAGGACATATAGTCCTCTAAAGGATATATAGTCCTCTAAAGGATATATAGTCCTCTAAAGGATATATAGTCCCCAAAAGGATATATAGTCCTCTAAAGGAAATATAGTCCTCTAAAGGACATATAGTCCTCTAAAGGATATACAGTCCCCTAAAGGACATATAGTCCTCTAAAGGATATATAGTCCTCTAAAGGATATATAGTCCTCTAAAGGACATATAGTCCCCTAAAAAATATATAAAGTCCTCTAAAGGATTTATAGTCCTCCAAAGGACATATAGTCCCCTAAAGGACATATAGTCCTCTAAAGGATATATAGTCCCCTAAAGGATATATAGTCCCCAAAAGGACATATAGTCCTCTAAAGGATATATAGTCCTCTAAAGGATATATAGTCCTCTAAAGGACATATAGTCCCCTAAAAAATATATAAAGTCCTCTAAAGGATTTATAGTCCTCCAAAGGACATATAGTCCCCTAAAGGACATATAGTCCTCTAAAGGATATATAGTCCTCTAAAGCATATATAGTCCCCAAAAGGACATATAGTCCTCTAAAGGATATATAGTCCTCTAAAGGACATATAGTCCCCAAAAGGACATATAGTCCTCTAAAGGATATATAGTCCTCTAAAGGATATACAGTCCCCTAAAGGACATGTAGTCCTCTAAAGGATATATAGTCCTCTAAAGGATATATAGTCCTCTAAAGGATATATAGTCCCCTAAAGGACATATAGTCCTCTAAAGGATATATAGTCCTCTAAAGCATATATAGTCCCCAAAAGGACATATAGTCCTCTAAAGGACATATAGTCCCCTAAAAAATATATAAAGTCCTCTAAAGGATTTATAGTCCTCTAAATGATATATAGTCCTCTAAAGGATATATAGGTATATATATATATATATATATATATATATATATATATATATATATATATATATATATATATATAGTCCAGTGAAGCGGACCTGGTCTCAGACTGACTGAGAGCAGCTGCTCCGTTTGCCTTTATCCAGGATGAACTTCCCTTTTATCAGTCAGTCCTGAGATAGCGTAGTTAGACTGACATTTGAGGCTGAGCAGCAGACATTCAGGGTGATTTTCAGATAAATCCACGTCCTCATTCATATTCTTGGCTGTTAAACAGAAAGAGATCTCATTTGATTTTGGCCTCAGCATAAATGTAGTCGATCAGTAATCTAAGGGCTCTATTTAAGCCAGCTCTAGTTGATAATAGGAGATCCAGTGTGACCAGCTGTAGGCAGGAGGAGTAGAATCCCATGTTTTCTGTCGTTTCCTACCACTCCTACCACCTTCTGTTTTAGCATCACAGCTTTACCCTTCAGATTCCTGACCGTGTGGCTGAAACACGGTCCGGATCAGGGAGCCCCCAGCCAAACGGTTTCAGACTGGTTCCCTGAACGCTGTCCAGTAGGGATCTCTGACAGCTCCTTTGTCTATGTACGTGATGACTTCAGTAATAAACTATGGTTGTGTCACTAAAGAATCCTTGTGCTCATGTTTTCTTCCACTGATAGCCTGGCTCTGTGGATGGAGGAGTCACTGGAGCTGCTGGTCCATCATCAGAACCACACCCAAGATTAGCACCAGAGTATGTGGACTGACATGAATGATAGCACCCTTTCCTCAGAGAACACTCTAGCACCAGAATGTTTATTGGTCCCTAATGACTGAGCTTTTTCATAGTAAAGAGTGGTGATTATGTCTTCAATCACTAGGAGGTCATTAGCTTGGAACAAGTTGGTATTTTACCAAGTAATAACTGAGAAATATGTGAATGTTAAGGAAGTATTTACCTGTAATAATGCATTAATTTTATAGGAAGTCCTTGTAATATTGTGGCAGTTCTCAGGTAATTTTCTGCTAATTTATCCTAACCCTCAAAATGTCTGTAGAATGATTCACATCACAGTCTTTACAGACGTGTTCACGGTGCATACTGATGTTATTCTACCAAATCTGGTTTTCAGCCTTCAGAAGAAGACAGCCATGACTCCATGAATCCGTTTTCATGTCAATTAAATACAAACTCTCTCCTCTGTAGTTTTTTCTGAACTGCTTTCAAATGTTGGTCTTTTTCCAGCCCCTGTCTTTGATTAAAGCTCCATCTGTTATCATGTTCTCACATCCTCAGCCCCGTCTCTTCTTTTCTGAAACGGCCCACAACACTCCTCTGAAATCAAACTTTACATGTGGTTTGTGTTTGAGGTTGCATGTGCTGCTCTTCAGAGATCTGGCAGCACTCGCTAAGATGACTGATGTGTGGTGCAGCAGATGCAGGAGTATGACTGAACCTGAAGAGGTGTTCATCAAGGAGACGGCTCTGACAGGTGACCTCCCAGAGGATTAGTGCAGAAACAGGACCACACTCTTCCCAGCTCTGCAGACTCTTTAAAGGTCACATATTTACCCCTTTAAGACAAGTTTATATCGGTCTCAGAGGTCCCCAAAACATGCCTGTGAAGTTTGTTGCTGAAAAACACTCCAGTATTGGATTTCTGCATGTCTAAAAACCCTGCTGTTTCTGTGTCTGTGGCTTTAAATGTTACTGAGCTTTCAGACTCCGCCCCTGACTCCGCCCCCCACCCCCCAATCAAGAAATGTATGTGGCTCACCTGATCCTCCTGTCAGCTGCCAGGATCAGGTGAAGAGGATGGAACTTTCCTCTAAGCAGAGAGGGCCAACTGAACCTGGGGGCGGGGCTAACTCCCCAAGTGACATCATGAGGGGGAAATCTGTGAATGGCTTGTTTTAGCACACATTTTCTGAAAGGTGGAGAAAAATATTTGGTACTTAAGGGGACTGTGGACAGATATATTTTTGTTAGAAAAGCCTGAAAAAGTGATTTTTGCATAATATGTCCCCTTTAAGGGACATGTGTGGTTTAAAGTTTTGACCTTATTTCTGAGGTCTAGTCCAGACTGAAAGACTGATGTTTGTTCTTTATCATGATAACTCCCAACATCCGGCTGTGTGAGTCTCTCATCACTGGTTAATAAAGATGCTACATGTCTGTTACACATAAACACAAACGTGTCCGTCCACTCTGTCCGTCAACTACCACACCCTCCTCCTCCTCCTCCATGAGGTCAGTCAAATCCAGATGGGGGTGCAGAATCAGAGACCGTAGACAGGGCTAGACTAGAGGAAACACGCTAGGGAACAGAAGGCTCCAAAGTAATGCTCAGAGGGTTCACAGGATGATCTCACACAGACGACGGTTGGGAGAGAGGGTTTATATACACAAGTAGCAAGGAGGCCATGGTCGCCAGGAGAAGGGGATCAGACCATCAGACTGATCCAACCCTAACCCAGACACATGCAGGGAGGGGCAGGAAGCTGGACCTGAAACAAGACACAAAGGTAAGTGTGACAAAATCAAACAGGACTGGGACCATGAGGGAAGAACAAGCACGCCTACATCTAAGTGAACCAGGGGATGGGACACGCAGAAGTCTATTAGCCAGAAACAACCCTGGTTCTATCCACAGCTGATGGAGGGGACCAGAGCATTTATCACCAGGCTGGAGGTTCAAGGTCAGGATTGTTCTCTCTGATCACACATCTGATGGTGTTCTTAGCCTTTAGTTAACATATGAGGCTGTCAGAGCTCAGAGAGGTCTGTTACTGGTTCAACTGGTTCAACGTCCATCATCCATCCATCCATCTATCCATCCATCCATCCATCCATCCATCCATCCATCCATCCATCAATCCATCATCCATCAATCCATCATCCATCATCCATCCATCCATCCATCCATCCATCCATCCATCCATCCATTCATCCATCATCCATCCATCCATCCATCCATCCATCCATCCATCCATCCATCCATTATCCATCCATCCATCCATCCATCCATCCATCCATCCATTATCCATCCATCCATCTATCCATCCATCCATCCATCCATCCATCCATTATCCATCATCCATCCATCCATCCATCCATCCATCCATCCATTATCCATCCATCCATCCATCCATCCATCCATCCATCCATTATCCATCCATCCATCTATCCATCCATCCATCCATCCATCATCCATCAATCCATCAATCCATCATCCATCCATCCATCATCCATCCATCCATCATCCATCATCCATCCATCCATCATCCATCCATCCATCCATCCATCCATCCATTATCCATCCATCCATCTATCCATCCATCCATCCATCCATCCATCCATCCATCAATCCATCATCCATCAATCCATCATCCATCCATCCATCCATCCATCCATCAATCCATCATCCATCAATCCATCATCCATCATCCCTCCATCCATCATCCATCCATCCATCATCCATCATCCCTCCATCCATCATCCATCCATCCATCATCCATCCATCCATCCATCCATCATCCATCCATCCATCATCCATCATCCATCCATCCATCATCCATTCATCCATCATCCATCCATCCATCCATCCATCCATCATCCATCCATCCATCCATCCATCCATCATCCATCATCCATCCATCCATCCATCATCCATCATCCATCATCCATCCATCCATCCATCCATCATCCATCCATCCATCCATCATCCATCCATCCATCCATCCATCCATCCATCATCCATTCATCCATCATCCATCCATCCATCCATCCATCATCCATCCATCCATCCATCATCCATCCATCCATCCATCCATCCATCATCCATCCATCCATCCATCCATCCATCCATCATCCATCCATCCATCCATCCATCATCCATCCATCCATCCATCATCCATCCATCCATCCATCCATCCATCCATCCATCCATCCATCCATCCATCCATCCATCCATCCATCCATCCATCATCCATCCATCCATCCATCATCCATCCATCCATCCATCCATCCATCATCCATCCATCCATCCATCCATCCATCCATCCATCCATCATCCATCCATCCATCCATCCATCCATCCATCCATTCATCCATCATCCATCCATCCATCCATCCATCCATCCATTCATCCATCCATGCATCCATCTATCATCCATCCATCCATTCATCCATCCATGCATCCATCCATCCATCCATCATCCATCCATCCATTCATCCATCCATGCATCCATCCATCATCCATCCATCCATGTTGACCTGGACATCCCTCTCATTGGTGACCTTTTCTTACCCTTCCTGATCAATACTGAGCTGTTTCTATAGGTCCTGGTCTTCAGGGAGCAGTCCTTGCTCTGTCCATCCACCCCTCCTCACCACTACCCACTGTACAGACTGTCTAGAGCACACTCTCTGACTGCTGGTCCACCAGGAAGACCCACTAAAGGGTACTCCTTCAGGTTCTCTCTGCTGTACCAAGTTTTAACCATTGAAAGACTACACTAGACGGGACTTCTTTAATTTATCTGGTAGAATTGCTCTCTGAAGGTCTCTGGGGCCTTTCTTGAACATTCAGGCACCCAGGCAGGTGAAGTTAAACATTTCAAATCCACTTGTGTAGAGACCAGCAGGAGGTGAATGTCTGTGTGCTCCCCATCCTGATCCTCTGCTGTGATTGTGGACTTGCCCTGGTCTGCTGTTAGTTCTTCTGTTCTGGACTATGTTGGGATAAATCCATGGAAGAACTGAAACTGGAGCAGTTTTTCACACTCACCTGGTGAACTACAACCACTGACTTCTGTCATCATTTGCACCCCCATTTCTGCACCAGACTCTGAAATAAATTATAAAGGACACGTTTCTGCAGTGGGAAACACCTGTAACCTGTAGGATTCCTGCGCCCAACACCTGGAGAATAACTATCTACAAACACAAGCAAAGTTTGAATCATGCTAAAACATGGACGTGGGGTGAAAGGGGCGGAGTCGGCCTGAGGATGTGGCAGCAAACACTGAACCAGCTCCCGCAGATGTGAAAGGATGGTATTGAATCAGCTGATGTGACTCTAAGGCTCAGACATCCTACAGTCCTGATCAGCCTCTTCATGCTGACTGCCAGCTCCTACCCTCAGGTACGAGGCTCAGCTTACCAAAGGCCAAATCCAACAGGAAGGAAATCCATTCATCACTCAGGCCAGCGGACAGAAATGAAACCTTTATTTCACTAGGGATGTGTGAAGATGATGCTTCCGCCTTCAGCTGTCCTTTAATGTTTGTATGTCTGTCAGAGTTTTGTCTGAAGTTGTTGATCGTGTTGCTCATATTTTATGTTTTTACCAACTCTCCTTAGCAACAATGATGCTGAAGAGCATGATTTGATGACAGGAGGACATGCATTCATGGTTTTACTCCGTTTATACTGAGACAGGAGGAACACTGGGTCCTTTCTCCTGGAGTTTCCTCTTCTCTGGGACATCCTGCATGAGGAACAGGTAAAGAAGAAGTAGAAACGTACTCATCCTCACAGAGACTATATTTACTGTGTGACCACTCACACATTCACGACCCACTAGAAAGAGCTTCGTGACCCACTTTTGGGTCCTGACCCTCCAGTTGAGAACCCCTGTGTTAGACTATATTAGAGCTTGTTTGAAAGTTTTTGATGCCATCCTATCCGTAAGGCTCCCTTTAGTCCTCAGACTTCTGTCATTGACGGTACTCCACTGAAACCTTCCCTGTCATAAAGGTTTCTAACATCCCTGGTCCAGAGTCCCGCTCAGGGATTTCAGAGGTCTCTGTTGAATTAGCGACATGTCTCCATGTTTGAATGACTCTTTTACTAAGAACTGCAGAAATAGATTTAAAGGGCTGTTTCTCTGAATTCTTCACGGTCTCCTATGGACCTGGAACAGATCCTGTATGTAGACTCTGTAGAGGGTCTGCTTGTCAGATACAGTTAGCGTGAATAAAGCCTGTGTTTCCAGGCTACTCTTCTCCAAACAGAGCTTCTGAGAACTCGACTTCAGTGAACAGAGAAGAGCAGAGCTGCCTACAGCGCCTCAGCCTTCAAACATCAGGCGCCATTCTTTCTTCACCCTCTGGCAAAACCACAAACATCCTCCTCCAATCAAGAAGGCCGTGGCCTCGGCGTGTCAAAACAGTTTGACATTTCCAGGGTCAGACTCTTGTTGGTACGTGAGTCACTGAGAAGGAGAGTCCGGGGCTGACAGAGGAAAACCAGGCTGAGATTTCTCTCATTCTAATAAAGAAAGAGGCTTTTCTCTCCTCTCTGTCTCCTATCCATTCTGAGGAACACGCTTCATTACAGACAGGAGGAACTGCAACAGCAGCTTAGTGAGCTCTCAGTTAAACAGACAGCAGAGAGAGAGTGATGCACATGTCATCATGGTGGGGTTTACCAGGAGAAGGATCCAGAACAGAGGGACCAGAGTCAGTCAGTCCTTATCTCCTGTATGTTTCCCTGCAGTAGGAGTCCATGCCATTTTAACGGGGCTCATACCAGGATGATTTATGTGTGCTTCCCCATCCAACATCACATGATGCCGTCCCTGCAGGACTGGCAGAGGATGGAGCTGAAAGTCCTTTCACTGCTCTGAGCTGAAATCCTTTAAGGCCGGCCAAACACTACAAGATTTTAAGCCCAATTTGAGGCGGGATTTTCCCTCCCAATGATTGTGGGGTGTATCCTGAGTGGAGCCTCGTCACAAACCACTATCTGAATAATCCTCATGTGTGTGGTTTCAACACGATTGTTTTACTGCTCCAAACCGTACCGGAGCCTCCTAGACCCCGAATCATAAATATCAAACATGTTTGAGATTTAGGGTTCTAGGTCGCAGTGCCTCTGATCAAGGTTTCAGTCCAGGTCTGAACCTGAACAACAGATCCTGATCAAGAACCTCAGTGCAGAAAAAGCCTGGTGCCCCCCCCACCAGAAGTCTTTGGTGCCCTTGCGAGGGGGGCCTGGACCCCAGGTCAGGAACCAGTACTCAGCAGTATAGTGTTGCCTTATGTCACCAACTACTTCAACTGTCACGGTTTTACTCAAAGCAGTCTCATAAATCCATGCTTTCCTTTTCTGTTGAAAAAAGGAGCTGGTGGTGACGGACAGATGACTCAAGACATAACATGACCAGAAATCCTGTTTGGACCAATGGACCTGCAACCAAAGACATCATAAATGTGACATTATGGACACATCAGTAGTGGCAGGAACACTCCATCCATCTTCTTCCACCCATCTGAGGTCAGGTTGTGGTGGCAGCAGATGAAATAAGTCAAGCAGGATGTCCCTCTCCCCAGCAGTGTTATCCAGTTCCTCCTGAGGGATTCCCTTCAGCAAATTCTGGGTCTGCCCTAGGGTCTCCTCTCAGTTAGACGTGCCCAGAAGACCTCCACAGGCCAGATGTGATATATAATCCCTCCAGTGAGTTCTGGGTCTGCCCCGGGGTCTCCTCTCAATAACACATGCCTGGAGGTCCTCCACAGGCAAGATAGGATATATAATCCCTCCATTGAGTTCTGGGTCTGCCCTGGGGATGTATAATCCCTCCATTGAGTTCTGGGTCTGCCCTGGGGACGTATAATCCCTCCATTGAGTTCTTGGTCTGCCCTGGGGATGTATAATCCCTCCATTGAGTTCTGGGTCTGCCCTGGGGACGTATAATCCCTCCATTGAGTTCTTGGTCTGCCCTGGGGTCTTCTCTAAATTAGAAGTGACTGGAAGACCTTAACAGGCCAGATAGGATATAATCCCTCCATTGAGTTCTGGGTCTGCCCAGGGTCTCCTCCCAGTGAGATTTCCCCAGAGGTCCTCCACAGGAAGGTGATCAGGAGGCATCCTGATCAGATGCCTCAACCACCTTCTTTCAATACCATTGAGTAGCGGATCTACTTGGACATCCCTCTGGATGTCTGAGTTCCTCCCCCTGTCTCTGAGCCTGGACATCCTCTTGAAGAATCTCATACAACTGCTTGAACCCATGATCTCATTTTTTCGGTCATTACCCAGACTTCCTGACCCCAGGTGAGGGTTAACAGGTAAACAGTGAACTTTGTCATCCAGCTCGCTCCCTCTGCTCCTCTGTGGTACAGTGCAGTGTCTGCAACACTGCCAACGGTGCACCATTCTACCTTCGCTGTGAACCAGACCCTGAGACCCACACCCCACCTGGAGGGAGCAATCCACGGTTCTCCAGCAGAGGACCATGGCCTCGGACTTACAGGTGCTGACTCTCCTTCCAGCCACTTTGCACTCAGCTGTGAACCATCCCAGAGCCTGCTGAAGTCCCCACCTGAGGATGCCAACAGAACCACATCATCTGCAAACAGCAGGGACTGAATTCTGAGCACCCTGAACCAGAAACCCTCCTGCCCCCGGCTGAGCCTTGGGATCTAAATGCAAGTGGACAAACTGTAAGTTTTCTACAAAGCTCCACTGGTTACATTAAACTGGCAGAGATATCATTTTAATAGTTTTTTATGGTTTTGGATTATTAACCAAAAAACAGAAAACTTTACTTAACTTTATAAAATCCTCAGAGAGATGTCAGCAGCGTGGACTTTCCTAGCAGTCTATAGCTGACTGTACTGTTATGGCTCAATCTCACCTTTCCTACCTGTGTTTTTAATACCACACCTATTTCTCTGATCCTCACCCATTTTAGAGCTGACCACTGTAGGGTTTAGGGAAACATTCCCACTGACACAGAGTAACACACTACAGCAGATCCACATGAATCAGGAATAATAACCTTAATTGTAGAACTAGTGTACTAACAGGAGGAACCAGCATGTCTAACCCTGCACAGGTGCTCTCATTCAGTTCAGTGACTCTGCAGCAGAGGTGTGAGGGCAGGTATGGAGCAAACCTTCTCACTATAAAAGCATATGGGATCCAGCTGGGATCAGGAGGATAGCAGCACTGCTAACACAGGATCTGGCTGACTCAGACTTCATCAGATGCTGTAGGAATGTTTCATCTGTTGGTGATGGTATGAGTCATGACAAACAGCAAACGTAATGTTAACACTTTTACGACCTATCAAAGCAGCCGCTGGCGATGGTGGTTGGTGAACTCATGAACCTGCAACCAGCGCAGACGTCTTTAACAGTTCCTGGCAAAGATTTAGTCAGTGATACATTTATTATCAGAGGAACTCAGGATTAGATTTTATTAACACAAGCATGCTTGCTACCCCATCTTTACACATAATGTCATATTTAACCCTTGTGCGGTGTTCGTATTTTTGTTACTCAGCCAGTGTTTGTGGGTCTGGTGGACCCGCTGCATTTGTGGGTTTTTAATTCAACATAATCAAACAATTTTATGTTAAAATACTCAACAGATGTTTACTTCATCCCAATTACAAGCAATATAAAAAGCATTTATGTTTAATATTTGCCTTTTGCCTTTGTTAGATCACGTTTATGAATTAAAGTGCTACTCGTTTTTTAGTTTGTTTTGTAATAAAATGTAATATATTCAAGATATGAGAGGAAAAAAATCAAATTTACAAATTAAGCCAAATTTTTTATAGCTATTGATTTTTATTTATTTGAACTTAAACAGAAATTTTACCCATTCAGGTCAGTTTACACAACAGAAATTGAACACATACAGTGACCATGTCAGTGTAGACAACACAGCCCCACTGAACAGACCGCCTTATCATACCAGCCTATACAACACATGAGGGGCAAAGTTCTTTTTTAAAGGGCAGAGCCTTTGGAAAAAAACTTGGAGTGTGATTGGATGAACGTTCTGTCTGTCACATCTTTATGGGTCAATCAGAGCAACAAAACACGTGACGTAGCTGTAACTGATTTGTGCGTGTGCAGCTACCGAGGAATAACATGAACCATGGCGTCTGTAGACATGTCAGTACATGACTTTCATCATTTTTGAAAACAACTCACTGCTGTTCTTTGTTCTTCTTTTAACAAAGAAATGTTGTCAAGTGCTGATAAAACTGGCGCTTTAGCAGCATCCACGCTAATCTCTTCCACCATAATGGCATCGGCCTCTTGTTGCTGCTTGCTTACTTCACGACTCCGCCTCACCCGAAAGTACTGCCCCTCATCACTGATTGGTCCTGTCACTTTCTAACCGGGCCCAAACGGTTCAGCTGGGAGCTTTGCAAGATGGATTCACCAGTGAGAAACCGAAAACGGGCGAATCCATCTGCTTTGCAAGTTTAGCAACTTGGTGCGGGAACAGCAGGGGCAGAAACACAATATCCACACTTAAACTCACACACACACTCTCTCTCTCTCTCTCTTTCTCACATGCACACACACACCCACACACCCCGACACACCCCCCCCACACACCTTCATATAGACACAAATACCTTAATATGGACACACACACTTTCATACAGACACACACACCTTCATACAGACACACACACCTTCATACAGACACACAGCTTCATACAGACACACACACTTCATACAGACACACACACCTTCATACAGACACACACACCTTCATACAGACACACACACCTTCATACAGACACACACTTCATACAGACACACACACCTTCATACAGACACACACACTTCATACAGACACACACACCTTCATACAGACACACACACCTTCATACAGACACACCTTCATATAGACACACACACACACACCTTCATACAGACACACACACCTTCATATAGGCACACACCTTCATATAGACACACACACCTTCATACAGACACACACACCTTCATACAGACACACACACCTTCATATAGACACACACACTTCAAACAGATACACACATTTATACAGACACACACACCTTCATATAGACACACACACCTTCATTTAGACACACACCTTCATATAGACACACACATTCACACAGACACACACACCCCCACACACCCACACACACACACACACCCACACACATAGTAGGCCTAGAAACGAAGTAGACAGAGTGAAGGTACACAGGACCTACAATTTCCCCCTTCTTTTAGCCCTGGGTCCACTGGACCCGAACATCCAGTATGTAATACAAATGTGTAGGGGGGTATAAAGTGTGTGGTCATTGAAAATGTGTTCTGATATATGTTCCCCCCAAAAATGAGCCAAGGCCAATGAGTCTGAGTTTGAAAAAATAATTACTCATATCATTTTTATTTTAATAAAAAATGAAAACGGGTCCCACAGACCTGAACACCATACAAGGGTTACATGTAACTGTGTGCAGCTTTAATGCACATATGTGTGCAGACGCTATGAAACCAACAAGCGCACTGCACTGGAAACAGAATCCTGCAGCCTTCATCCTCTCCAGAAATATTTGCATCATGTCAGGTTAAATATAGAGCACATAATCCAATTTGCTTTTAATGCAAGTTTCCATAATATCCTAAATGACCTCATTCCTCAGACTTCATCTGCATATGACCATGACAGAGCTGTCTGCCATTTACAATTAAACACATTAATTATTGTTTTCCTAACGCTCATTATGAAATCATACATGTAGAGAGTCGGCACTCTAAATGAGGACTCCCTTCTGAATTAAAATGTTAGTATTCTTGGCAGGGCAGAGGGAGTTTGTGCGCCTAGATTTATATTAGATTTAATGGAGAAGATCCCTCATCAATGTTATCCTTTATTCAAGTGCTGGGGTTTCAGAGGGACTGGAGCCAATCCCAGCTGTCAGGACCGACACCGATGAGCCATGAGGACCAAACCAGAGTCACCAAACCTCCATGTTTGTTCTGGACTGTGGGGGGACGCCAGAGTACAAGAACCAGCGCAGACACAATGAAAACACAGAACACACACTGGAACTAATGACTGTAAATAAAGATGGACATGTCTGCACCTCCTCCCAGTGTACGTCAGTGAAGCCAGTCAGCCTCTGCATTAGTGAAGTTTCTGCAGCTGTCAGTCATGGTGCTGTAGCCCCTTTATAGCATTTAAACTAAACCTTTCATCAACCTTTGGACAAACAAAGCTGGCTTCCAGAAAAAGTTGGGCCATGACGTAAACTTTAGCTAAAACAGGAGACATTGATTCATAAGTCTTTTTCATCCCATGTTTAACCGAGTACAGCACAAAGACAAGACATTTAATATTCAAACTGATGAACTCCGTTGGTTTTTGGAAATATACACCAATCCTGATTCGCCTGCAACGTGTTCCAAAAAAGTTTTTTATGGGAGCAAGAAAAGCCTGAGAAATCTGTGGAATGGTCAAAAGCTACCTGGAATGATTGCACAGGTGAGTAGGTGTCAACAGGTGTAGCTCTATGGTTGGGCTTATAAGCCCCTGCAAACCCACCTCAGACCCCGCTCGAATCAAATACACTATATTGCCAAAAGTATTCGCTCACCTTGATTCTGACATTAGACTGAATGTTGTAACAGGGGACAGTAGGAAGGAGGGAGTGGCATCCTTCCAGCCCTGTCCATGACGTCTAAAGGCATTTCTTTAAATGCCAGTGTCGATGAACCTCAGCTGAAACTCTGGGTTTAGTTACTCTGTAGTCTTTTATCACCTCAGATGTTTCAGCAAACATGACTGCTTTCTTCCTCTTTGTTATTTCTTGGTGGTTTGTAAAAAGCTTACCTTACAACCAGGTGGCCCAAAAAATAAAGGAAAAATATAGTTTAAAATCAAGATAATAGTCTCATTAAGTCTTTGATTTTTTGAATAAAAATGAATGTTCAATACTGTGTACCTTTGTTTATATGTGTGCTTGTTTATCCGAGACTGCCTCTTGGACAGGACACTCGTGAAAAAGAGTTTTTAAGCTTTAAATGAGAAGATTTTAATGTGCAAAACTGGAAAACACATTGAATCCATTCTTTAAAGAAGGCTCTACTTGGTGATGTAGCTGCATGTATCCTCTTATTTGAGCTGCAGAGCTGGAGTGGCTTATAAATGTTCAGAATAAGTATGAGGGATTACTCCATCATATAAACAGGTAGTATATTTTCATCCATTTCTAATTACTAATGATGTTAGAGCCTAAAATTCTGAGGGAAACTTTTGATTCAGACCACACATGTCTGTAAATGCTGCATAAAAGCTGAACCCCTGAGGACCTTCTATTATAGATGCTACTGTGATACATCACTGTTAGACCCACTCAGGTCAATAAGACCACCCTCTGGGGTGTTATTATTATATTTAGTTTTCTGAAACCTGATGTGGAATGGATCTCTGAGCACATTCTCCAGCTGACACTGACGTTCTGAGCAGCATCCAGTCATGTTCACGCTAATAACACGGAGACATTGCTAATTATCACCAAGATGGATCAGGCCTGTTTGCTGCCACATCGCCCTGAGCTACGAGAACATCTCTCAGTGTGGAGGGTTGGATTACATGAGGGTAAGACAAAGGAAGCAGCAGGGATTCATCCTGGTAACACCACAGTGACTTCCTGTTCCTCTGAAATGACCCTCTTCTGATCAGATCTGAAGGTGTGACAACACTTCAATAACAACAACTCGTACAAAAACACTGTGGATCAACACTGGTGAAACAACACTGGTGAAACAACACTGGTGAAACAACACTGGTGAAACAACACCGGTGAAACAACACTGGTGAAACAACACTGGTGAAACAACACTGGTGAAACAACACTGGTGAAACAACACTGGTGAAACAACACTGGTGGATCAACACTGGTGGATCAACACTGGTGAAATAACACTGGTGCATCAACACTGGTGCATCAACACTGGTGCATCAACACTGGTGAAACAACACCGGTGCATCAACACTGGTGGATCAACACTGGTGAAACAACACCGGTGCATCAACACTGGTGGATCAACACTGGTGAAACAACACTGGTGCATCAACACTGGTGCATCAACACTGGTGAAACAATACTGGTGGATCAACACTGGTGAAACAACACTGGTGAAACAACACTGGTGGATCAACACTGGTGGATCAACACTGGTGAAATAACACTGGTGCATCAACACTGGTGCATCAACACTGGTGCATCAACACTGGTGAAACAACACCGGTGAAACAACACTGGTGAAACAACACTGGTGAAACAACACTGGTGAAACAACACTGGTGGATCAACACTGGTGAAACAACACTGGTGCATCAACACTGGTGGATCAACACTGGTGGATCAACACTGGTGAAACAACACTGGTGCATCAACACTGGTGCATCAACACTGGTGAAACAACACTGGTGCATCAACACTGGTGAAACAACACTGGTGAAACAACACTGGTGGATCAACACTGGTGAAACAACACTGGTGGATCAACACTGGTGAAACAACACTGGTGAAACAACACTGGTGGATCAACACTGGTGAAACAACACTGGTGCATCAACACTGGTGAAACAACACTGGTGAAACAACACTGGTGGATCAACACTGGTGAAACAACACTGGTGCATCAACACTGGTGCATCAACACTGGTGAAACAACACTGGTGCATCAACACTGGTGCATCAACACTGGTGAAACAACACTGGTGAAACAACACTGGTGCATCAACACTGGTGAAACAACACTGGTGAAACAACACTGGTGGATCAACACTGGTGAAACAACACTGGTGCATCAACACTGGTGCATCAACACTGGTGAAACAATACTGGTGGATCAACACTGGTGAAACAACACCGGTGAAACAACACCGGTGAAACAACACTGGTGAAACAACACTGGTGCATCAACACTGGTGCATCAACACTGGTGCATCAACACTGGTGAAACAACACCGGTGAAACAACACCGGTGAAACAACACTGGTGAAACAACACTGGTGGATCAACACTGGTGGATCAACACTGGTGAAACAACACTGGTGCATCAACACTGGTGAAACAACACCGGTGAAACAACACCGGTGAAACAACACCGGTGAAACAACACCGGTGAAACAACACTGGTGCATCAACACTGGTGAAACAACACCGGTGAAACAACACTGGTGAAACAACACCGGTGAAACAACACTGGTGCATCAACACTGGTGGATCAACACTGGTGAAACAATACTGGTGGATCAACACTGGTGAAACAACACTGGTGAAACAACACTGGTGCATCAACACTGGTGAAACAACACTGGTGAAACAACACTGGTGGATCAACACTGGTGAAACAACACTGGTGCATCAACACTGGTGAAACAACACTGGTGAAACAACACTGGTGAAACAACACTGGTGAAACAACACTGGTGAAACAACACTGGTGAAACAACACTGGTGAAACAACACTGGTGGATCAACACTGGTGAAACAACACTGGTGAAACAACACTGGTGCATCAACACTGGTGAAACAACACTGGTGAAACAACACTGGTGGATCAACACTGGTGAAACAACACTGGTGAAACAACACTGGTGCATCAACACTGGTGAAACAACACTGGTGAAACAACACTGGCGAAACAACACCGGTGAAACAACACTGGTGAAACAACACTGGTGCATCAACACAGGTGAAACAACACTGGTGGATCAACACTGGTGAAACAACACTGGTGAAACAACACTGGTGGATCAACACTGGTGAAACAACACTGGTGCATCAACACTGGTGCATCAACACTGGTGAAACAATACTGGTGCATCAACACTGGTGCATCAACACTGGTGCATCAACACTGGTGAAACAACACTGGTGCATCAACACTGGTGCATCAACACTGGTGCATCAACACTGGTGAAACAATACTGGTGGATCAACACTGGTGAAACAACACTGGTGCATCAACACTGGTGAAACAATACTGGTGGATCAACACTGGTGAAACAACACCGGTGAAACAACACCGGTGAAACAACACTGGTGCATCAACACTGGTGAAACAACACCGGTGAAACAACACTGGTGAAACAACACTGGTGAAACAACACTGGTGCATCAACACTGGTGCATCAACACTGGTGCATCAACAATGGTGCATCAACACTGGTGAAACAACACCGGTGAAACAACACTGGTGAAACAACACTGGTGAAACAACACTGGTGCATCAACACTGGTGCATCAACACTGGTGCATCAACACTGGTGAAACAACACCGGTGAAACAACACTGGTGAAACAACACTGGTGCATCAACACTGGTGCATCAACACTGGTGCATCAACACTGGTGCATCAACACTGGTGAAACAACACCGGTGAAACAACACTGGTGAAACAACACTGGTGAAACAACACTGGTGAAATAACACTGGTGGATCAACACTGGTGAAACAACACCGGTGGATCAACACTGGTGAAACAACACTGGTGAAACAACACTGGTGCATCAACACTGGTGAAACAACACTGGTGAAACAACACCGGTGAAACAACACCGGTGAAACAACACTGGTGCATCAACACTGGTGGATCAACACTGGTGAAACAACACTGGTGAAACAACACCGGTGAAACAACACTGGTGAAACAACACTGGTGAAACAACACTGGTGAAATAACACTGGTGGATCAACACTGGTGAAACAACACCGGTGGATCAACACTGGTGAAACAACACTGGTGAAACAACACCGGTGAAACAACACTGGTGCATCAACACTGGTGAAACAACACTGGTGAAACAACACCGGTGAAACAACACCGGTGAAACAACACTGGTGCATCAACACTGGTGAAACAACACCGGTGAAACAACACTGGTGAAACAACACCAGTGAAACAACACTGGTGCATCAACACTGGTGAAACAACACCGGTGAAACAACACCGGTGAAACAACACCGGTGAAACAACACCGGTGAAACAACACTGGTGGATCAACACTGGTGAAACAACACTGGTGCATCAACACTGGTGCATCAACACTGGTGAAACAATACTGGTGGATCAACACTGGTGAAACAACACTGGTGAAACAACACTGGTGCATCAACACTGGTGAAACAACACTGGTGAAACAACACTGGTGAAACAACACTGGTGAAACAACACTGGTGGATCAACACTGGTGAAACAACACTGGTGAAACAACACTGGTGCATCAACACTGGTGAAACAACACTGGTGCATCAACACTGGTGCATCAACACAGGTGAAACAACACTGGTGGATCAACACTGGTGAAACAACACTGGTGAAACAACACTGGTGGATCAACACTGGTGAAACAACACTGGTGCATCAACACTGGTGCATCAACACTGGTGAAACAATACTGGTGCATCAACACTGGTGCATCAACACTGGTGAAACAACACTGGTGCATCAACACTGGTGCATCAACACTGGTGCATCAACACTGGTGAAACAATACTGGTGGATCAACACTGGTGAAACAACACTGGTGCATCAACACTGGTGAAACAATACTGGTGGATCAACACTGGTGAAACAACACCGGTGAAACAACACCGGTGAAACAACACTGGTGCATCAACACTGGTGAAACAACACCGGTGAAACAACACTGGTGAAACAACACTGGTGAAACAACACTGGTGCATCAACACTGGTGCATCAACACTGGTGAAACAACACTGGTGAAACAACACTGGTGAAACAACACTGGTGGATCAACACTGGTGAAACAACACTGGTGAAACAACACTGGTGAAACAACACCGGTGAAACAACACCGGTGCATCAACAATGGTGCATCAACACTGGTGAAACAACACCGGTGAAACAACACCGGTGAAACAACACTGGTGAAACAACACTGGTGCATCAACACTGGTGCATCAACACTGGTGCATCAACACTGGTGCATCAACACTGGTGAAACAATACTGGTGGATCAACACTGGTGAAACAACACTGGTGAAACAACACTGGTGCATCAACACTGGTGAAACAACACTGGTGAAACAACACTGGTGAAACAACACTGGTGAAACAACACTGGTGGATCAACACTGGTGAAACAACACTGGTGAAACAACACTGGTGCATCAACACTGGTGAAACAACACTGGTGAAACAACACTGGCGAAACAACACCGGTGAAACAACACTGGTGAAACAACACTGGTGCATCAACACAGGTGAAACAACACTGGTGGATCAACACTGGTGAAACAACACTGGTGAAACAACACTGGTGGATCAACACTGGTGAAACAACACTGGTGCATCAACACTGGTGCATCAACACTGGTGAAACAATACTGGTGCATCAACACTGGTGCATCAACACTGGTGAAACAACACTGGTGCATCAACACTGGTGCATCAACACTGGTGCATCAACACTGGTGCATCAACACTGGTGAAACAATACTGGTGGATCAACACTGGTGAAACAACACCGGTGAAACAACACCGGTGAAACAACACTGGTGCATCAACACTGGTGAAACAACACCGGTGAAACAACACTGGTGAAACAACACTGGTGAAACAACACTGGTGCATCAACACTGGTGCATCAACACTGGTGAAACAACACTGGTGAAACAACACTGGTGAAACAACACTGGTGGATCAACACTGGTGAAACAACACTGGTGAAACAACACTGGTGAAACAACACCGGTGAAACAACACCGGTGCATCAACACTGGTGCATCAACACTGGTGAAACAACACCGGTGAAACAACACCGGTGAAACAACACTGGTGAAACAACACTGGTGCATCAACACTGGTGCATCAACACTGGTGCATCAACACTGGTGAAACAACACCGGTGAAACAACACTGGTGAAACAACACTGGTGCATCAACACTGGTGCATCAACACTGGTGCATCAACACTGGTGCATCAACACTGGTGAAACAACACCGGTGAAACAACACTGGTGAAACAACACTGGTGAAACAACACTGGTGAAATAACACTGGTGGATCAACACTGGTGAAACAACACCGGTGGATCAACACTGGTGAAACAACACTGGTGAAACAACACCGGTGAAACAACACTGGTGCATCAACACTGGTGAAACAACACTGGTGAAATAACACTGGTGGATCAACACTGGTGAAACAACACCGGTGGATCAACACTGGTGAAACAACACTGGTGAAATAACACTGGTGGATCAACACTGGTGAAACAACACCGGTGAAACAACACTGGTGAAACAACACTGGTGAAACAACACTGGTGCATCAACACTGGTGCATCAACACTGGTGCATCAACACTGGTGCATCAACACTGGTGAAACAACACCGGTGAAACAACACTGGTGAAACAACACTGGTGAAACAACACTGGTGCATCAACACTGGTGAAACAACACCGGTGGATCAACACTGGTGAAACAACACCGGTGGATCAACACTGGTGAAACAACACCGGTGAAACAACACCGGTGAAACAACACTGGTGGATCAACACTGGTGCATCAACACTGGTGAAACAACACTGGTGAAATAACACTGGTGGATCAACACTGGTGAAACAACACCGGTGAAATAACACTGGTGGATCAACACTGGTGAAACAACACCGGTGGATCAACACTGGTGAAACAACACTGGTGAAACAACACCGGTGGATCAACACTGGTGAAACAACACCGGTGAAACAACACCGGTGAAACAACACTGGTGGATCAACACTGGTGCATCAACACTGGTGAAACAACACTGGTGAAATAACACTGGTGGATCAACACTGGTGAAACAACACCGGTGGATCAACACTGGTGAAACAACACTGGTGAAATAACACTGGTGGATCAACACTGGTGAAACAACACCGGTGAAACAACACTGGTGAAACAACACTGGTGCATCAACACTGGTGCATCAACACTGGTGGATCAACACTGGTGAAACAACACTGGTGAAACAACACTGGTGCATCAACACTGGTGCATCAACACTGGTGAAACAACACTGGTGAAATAACACTGGTGGATCAACACTGGTGAAACAACACCGGTGGATCAACACTGGTGAAACAACACTGGTGAAATAACACTGGTGGATCAACACTGGTGAAACAACACCGGTGAAACAACACTGGTGGATCAACACTGGTGAAACAACACTGGTGCATCAACACTGGTGCATCAACACTGGTGGATCAACACTGGTGCATCAACACTGGTGAAACAACACTGGTGCATCAACACTGGTGCATCAACACTGGTGGATCAACACTGGTGAAACAACACTGGTGAAACAACACTGGTGCATCAACACTGGTGCATCAACACTGGTGAAACAACACTGGTGAAATAACACTGGTGGATCAACACTGGTGAAACAACACCGGTGGATCAACACTGGTGAAACAACACTGGTGAAATAACACTGGTGGATCAACACTGGTGAAACAACACCGGTGAAACAACACTGGTGAAACAACACCGGTGGATCAACACTGGTGAAACAACACTGGTGAAACAACACTGGTGAAACAACACCGGTGGATCAACACTGGTGAAACAACACTGGTGGATCAACACTGGTGAAACAACACTGGTGGATCAACACTGGTGAAACAACACCGGTGAAACAACACTGGTGAAACAACACTGGTGGATCAACACTGGTGAAACAACACTGGTGAAACAACACTGGTGAAATAACACTGGTGGATCAACACTGGTGAAACAACACCGGTGAAACAACACTGGTGGATCAACACTGGTGAAACAACACTGGTGGATCAACACTGGTGCATCAACACTGGTGAAACAACACTGATGCATCAACACTGGTGCATCAACACTGGTGAAACAACACTGGTGAAACAACACTGGTGCATCAACACTGGTGAAACAACACCGGTGAAACAACACCGGTGAAACAACACCGGTGAAACAACACTGGTGCATCAACACTGGTGAAACAACACTGGTGAAACAACACCGGTGAAACAACACTGGTGAAACAACACTGGTGAAACAACACTGGTGAAACAACACTGGTGCATCAACACTGGTGCATCAACACTGGTGAAACAACACCGGTGAAATAACACCGGTGGATCAACACCGGTGAAACAACACTGGTGGATCAACACTGGTGCATCAACACCGGTGAAACAACACCGGTGGATCAACACCGGTGAAACAACACTGGTGGATCAACACTGGTGCATCAACACCGGTGAAACAACACTGGTGGATCAACACTGGTGAAACAACACTGGTCTCTCTAGTCATCTGACCAATCAATGTACCCTTTTATTGGTACCACTGTTACCCATCCATCCACTGTTACACCACAATAACACAGTGATGGTGCAAGCTACTGTGCAGTCTCCTCTGTTTTAGCTAATTCCATATCTATCATTCATACACAATAACTGTCCACTGATGCAGCGCTGGGAGCATCTGGGACCCAAGGACACTAACCCTGGTTGCAGAACTCAGCCTCTCACAGCCAGTTCAGGAGGACCCTACAGACTTTCCACACTGTGGACAGGACTCTGAAAGTCACAAATTTAAAGTTTGCTTCTCTCATGGCATTTTCTAAGATCCCTTGACCCCAGCAACATTCTCAGGCATGCTGAGAAAAGATAAATCTTAACCTGTTAGAAATTACCCATCCAGAGTTAGCATGTCAAGTACTGAATAGAAATAAATCAGTCTGAAACATCAAGATCAAACCTGGACGGATTAACACTTCCTACATATGCAGAAGCTGATGCACCAATGGCCTCTCTTCAAAGCTGCTACCCTACCTCAAACAGGTATAAGATGTCTCATTAGACAATAGGTCTATGCAGTCTAGGACTTTTTAAAGGTTAGGACAATTAAGGAGTAGTCACGGCTGTGAAAGTGTGTCTGAGAGCTCATTAAAGTTCATCTTTATCAGACTGACTCTCTCTCTTTAAAATGCTTCCATGTCTACCACAGTCTGATGGCTGTCCAACAGGAGGACGTTCTACTCAGTCCCTGTCTATTAAAGGTTCCCATGTCTACCTAACTTGATTTAAGGATGCGAAGTGCAGATGGTTCTCTCTGACGTAACTAACAGCTGCTCTTGTTACAAAGCGGTTAGGTGCTGGGTGCTTATGTCTACTCATAGGATTGTACACTCTGATATGAGAATCTGTACCTCTATTTCCTGTAATGAAACAGCCAGCTGGCTCTGATTAGTATGAGGTAAGCACTGCTGCAGGGTAGGTGTCAGACTACCCTGACTGTCAAACAAAGAAGCTGAGGGTCAGGGGTCACAGACCAGGAGCTTTAGGCTGGCTCTCGGTGTAAGGCTATGTCAGGCTTAGACTTGGTCTACATGTGGTCCCATGTAGCTCAGTAAGCTGTAAAATGACAAATCTTTTAACTGGTTCATGTTTTAAATGTTGGAAAACAAATCTTCTTATTTGGAGCTGAACCAGTCTGAGAAACTGTAGCAGTGATAATTCACCAATTAACCACATTTACTCATTTTGGCAGCTGTTTTCCAAAAGTAAGAAAAAAACCTTCAATTCTGTCTGTCAGAGAGCTGAACAGCTTTGTGTTTCAGCACCAAATGAATGAGGCAGGGATAAAATCACCACGGCATTCAGAGCCGCAGAAATCATTTCCCTTCATTGTCTGCACACTGACACATCAGTGCGATTCTACTGAGAGGATAAAAACATTAGATCATAGTAAAACAGGAAAATGAGATGTTCCCACATTACATGTGCAGCAACAAAGCTGCAGAATGAAAATCCTGACGAATGTCTCTGTGAGACAGACCTCCTGTAGAACAGGTCCTGTAGAACAGTTCATGTAGAACACCTCCTGTAGAACAGTTCATGTAGAACACCTCCTGTAGAACACCTCCTGTAGAACAGTTCATGTAGAACACCTCCTGTAGAACAGTTCATGTAGAACACCTCCTGTAGAACAGTTCATGTAGAACACCTCCTGTAGAACAGTTCATGTAGAACACCTCCTGTAGAACAGTTCATGTAGAACACCTCCTGTAGAACACCTCCTGTAGAACAGTTCATGTAGAACACCTCCTGTAGAACAGTTCATGTAGAACACCTCCTGTAGAACACCTCCTGTAGAACAGTTCATGTAGAACAGTTCCTGTAGAACACTACTGTACAACAGTTCCTGTAGAAAAGCTCCTGTAGAACACTTCCTGTAGAACAGTTCATGTAGAACACCTCCTGTAGAACAGGTCCTGTAGAACAGTTCATGTAGAACACCTCCTGTAGAACAGTTCATGTAGAACACCTCCTGTAGAACACCTCCTGTAGAACAGTTCATGTAGAACACCTCCTGTAGAACAGTTCATGTAGAACACCTCCTGTAGAACAGTTCATGTAGAACACCTCCTGTAGAACAGTTCATGTAGAACACCTCCTGTAGAACAGTTCATGTAGAACACCTCCTGTAGAACACTTCCTGTAGAACAGTTCATGTAGAACACCTCCTGTAGAACAGGTCCTGTAGAACAGTTCATGTAGAACACCTCCTGTAGAACAGTTCATGTAGAACACCTCCTGTAGAACAGGTCCTGTAGAACAGTTCATGTAGAACACCTCCTGTAGAACAGTTCATGTAGAACACCTCCTGTAGAACACCTCCTGTAGAACAGTTCATGTAGAACACCTCCTGTAGAACAGTTCATGTAGAACACCTCCTGTAGAACAGTTCATGTAGAACACCTCCTGTAGAACAGTTCATGTAGAACACCTCCTGTAGAACAGTTCATGTAGAACACCTCCTGTAGAACACCTCCTGTAGAACAGTTCATGTAGAACACCTCCTGTAGAACACCTCCTGTAGAACAGTTCATGTAGAACACCTCCTGTAGAACAGTTCCTGTAGAACACTACTGTACAACAGTTCCTGTAGAAAAGCTCCTGTAGAACACTTCCTGTAGAACAGTTCATGTAGAACACCTCCTGTAGAACACCTCCTGTAGAACAGTTCATGTAGAACACCTCCTGTAGAACAGTTCATGTAGAACACCTCCTGTAGAACACCTCCTGTAGAACAGTTCATGTAGAACACCTCCTGTAGAACAGTTCATGTAGAACACCTCCTGTAGAACAGTTCATGTAGAACACCTCCTGTAGAACACCTCCTGTAGAACAGTTCATGTAGAACACCTCCTGTAGAACAGTTCATGTAGAACACCTCCTGTAGAACACCTCCTGTAGAACAGTTCATGTAGAACACCTCCTGTAGAACAGTTCCTGTAGAACACTACTGTACAACAGTTCCTGTAGAAAAGCTCCTGTAGAACACTTCCTGTAGAACAGTTCATGTAGAACACCTCCTGTAGAACAGGTCCTGTAGAACAGTTCATGTAGAACACCTCCTGTAGAACAGTTCATGTAGAACACCTCCTGTAGAACACCTCCTGTAGAACAGTTCATGTAGAACACCTCCTGTAGAACAGTTCATGTAGAACACCTCCTGTAGAACAGTTCATGTAGAACACCTCCTGTAGAACAGTTCATGTAGAACACCTCCTGTAGAACAGTTCATGTAGAACACCTCCTGTAGAACACCTCCTGTAGAACAGTTCATGTAGAACACCTCCTGTAGAACAGTTCCTGTAGAACACTACTGTACAACAGTTCCTGTAGAAAAGCTCCTGTAGAACACTTCCTGTAGAACAGTTCATGTAGAACACCTCCTGTAGAACACCTCCTGTAGAACAGTTCATGTAGAACACCTCCTGTAGAACAGTTCATGTAGAACACCTCCTGTAGAACACCTCCTGTAGAACAGTTCATGTAGAACACCTCCTGTAGAACAGTTCATGTAGAACACCTCCTGTAGAACACCTCCTGTAGAACAGTTCCTGTAGAACACTACTGTAGCAACAGCCCCTAAAGAACACTCGTGTACAACATTTCCTTTAGAACAGATCCTGGTAATCAGTTCCTGTAGTACACTCCTGAAATACAGTTCCAGTAGAACACTCGTGTAGAACACTTCCTGTAGAACAGTTACTGTAGTGATTCTTGTACAACAGTTCCTGTAGAAAAGCTCCTGTAGAACAGTTGACATGAGACCAGGTGTTGATGATGAAGAACTCCTGTAGAACGTGAGACCAGGTGTTGATGATGAAGAGCTCCTGTAGAACGTGAGACCAGGTGTTGATGATGAAGAGCTCCTGTAGAACATGAGACCAGGTGTTGATGATGAAGAGCTCCTGTAGAACGTGAGACCAGGTGTTGATGATGAAGAGCTCCTGTAGAACATGAGACCAGGTGTTGATGATGAAGAGCTCCTGTAGAACATGAGACCAGGTGTTGATGATGAAGAGCTCCTGTAGAACATGAGACCAGGTGTTGATGATGAAGAGCTCCTGTAGAACGTGAGACCAGGTGTTGATGATGAAGAGCTCCTGTAGAACATGAGACCAGGTGTTGATGATGAAGAGCTCCTGTAGAACGTGAGACCAGGTGTTGATGATGAAGAGCTCCTGTAGAACATGAGACCAGGTGTTGATGATGAAGAGCTCCTGTAGAACATGAGACCAGGTGTTGATGATGAAGAGCTCCTGTAGAACATGAGACCAGGTGTTGATGATGAAGAGCTCCTGTAGAACGTTGGACCAGGTGTTGATGATGAAGAGCTCCTGTAGAACGTTGGACCAGGTGTTGATGATGAAGAGCTCCTGTAGAACGTGAGACCAGGTGTTGATGATGAAGAGCTCCTGTAGAACGTGAGACCAGGTGTTGATGATGAAGAGCTCCTGTAGAACGTTGGACCAGGTGTTGATGATGAAGAGCTCCTGTAGAACGTGAGACCAGGTGTTGATGATGAAGAGCTCCTGTAGAACATGAGACCAGGTGTTGATGATGAAGAGCTCCTGTAGAACGTTGGACCAGGTGTTGATGATGAAGAGCTCCTGTAGAACGTTGGACCAGGTGTTGATGATGAAGAGCTCCTGTAGAACGTTGGACCAGGTGTTGATGATGAAGAGCTCCTGTAGAACGTGAGACCAGGTGTTGATGATGAAGAGCTCCTGTAGAACGTGAGACCAGGTGTTGATGATGAAGAGCTCCTGTAGAACGTGAGACCAGGTGTTGATGATGAAGAGCTCCTGTAGAACGTGAGACCAGGTGTTGATGATGAAGAGCTCCTGTAGAACATGAGACCAGGTGTTGATGATGAAGAGCTCCTGTAGAACGTTGGACCAGGTGTTGATGATGAAGAGCTCCTGTAGAACGTTGGACCAGGTGTTGATGATGAAGAGCTCCTGTAGAACGTTGGACCAGGTGTTGATGATGAAGAGCTCCTGTAGAACGTTGGACCAGGTGTTGATGATGAAGAGCTCCTGTAGAACGTTGGACCAGGTGTTGATGATGAAGAGCTCCTGTAGAACGTTGGACCAGGTGTTGATGATGAAGAGCTCCTGTAGAACGTTGGACCAGGTGTTGATGATGAAGAGCTCCTGTAGAACGTTGGACCAGGTGTTGATGATGAAGAGCTCCTGTAGAACGTTGGACCAGGTGTTGATGATGAAGAGCTCCTGTAGAACGTGAGACCAGGTGTTGATGATGAAGAGCTCCTGTAGAACATGAGACCAGGTGTTGATGATGAAGAGCTCCTGTAGAACATGAGACCAGGTGTTGATGATGAAGAGCTCCTGTAGAACGTTGGACCAGGTGTTGATGATGAAGAGCTCCTGTAGAACGTTGGACCAGGTGTTGATGATGAAGAGCTCCTGTAGAATGTTGGACCAGGTGTTGATGATGAAGAGCTCCTGTAGAACGTTGGACCAGGTGTTGATGATGAAGAGCTCCTGTAGAACGTGAGACCAGGTGTTGATGATGAAGAGCTCCTGTAGAACGTGAGACCAGGTGTTGATGATGAAGAGTGCAGAGACAGTAATATAGTTTTAGATCCAGCCTGTTTTTGTCGCTGCTTCCAGGCGTTGTTTCCTGACAGTGTCTTTATCTCTCTGAACCAACATGGCGTCTAGATTTACCTCTGTATTCATCAAGGCCCAGGCTGAGATATTTTCTCCCAGCATGCCGAGCTGCTATGTATGCCAAGCTAACAGAGTTCCTCTCTGTATTCCCTGGTGGTGGCTTTTCTTATTTTACTCCTTCAACTATGAAGAGTGAAATATGGGATAGATATTTTCAGGCCTTTTATTTCCTCCGTGCAGGCTCCTTTTTTCCTCACAGTTTCAGGCTTTGCAGAGTTTTGCCGTCACCTGTTAATTAAGCAGGTGGAGACGATGGGTGCGAGTGTCTCAGGACTAAATGCCATATATTTAGCACAAAGACAAACGAAAGAAGGAGCTGGCTGTTTCATCTTTAACAGAGATAAACCCTCCACTGACAGTGACCTGAGATGAAAGTAGAGACACAAAGCCCTGCTAGAGTTCAGGGAAAGTTCCTCAGCACCCCACCTACCCACCCACTCACCCCGCCTAAACCCCTCTCAACCCAAGTCCTGGTTCTTCTGAGTAATGGGAGGGAAGCGCGGTGGACTACAAAAGTTCCTTCGCCTCTGTTACAACTTTGCGGTTGATCCCATGAGGAGGCCCCGCTAGGTGCTAAAGACAGCGGGATTGACGGCTCTAATCTCTCCAACTTTCCCCGTCTCGCTTGAACTTGGCCCCTTCTTTTGTTCTTTAAGCCCTGGATTGTCTTTTTGAACAGCTCTATTTGGACGCAGGGCTGGTTTCTGCTGCAGGGAGGGGAGCGGCCGCTGCAGCAGGAAGCACAGAGGCACAACTGTCGTCAGAGGAGAGAGTCGCCATAACGCTGAGAGGACGGAGGGGAGCGTCCACCTGCTGACCCGTGAGAGTGAGTGGTCAGCTGTTTCCCAAATACTCTCCGGTCATGTGGTAGAAATCTAGGACACAAAAACAGAAACAGATGAAGGTTCCAAGATATCTATTTTAACAACTGGTGAAGGGGGGACGGAGGGGGTCGAAGAGGTCAGCAGGACAGAGGTCTTGGCAGGGCGAGGTAGACAGGCTCGATCCAGGTGAGAGGTGGTCCTGGGACAAGGACAGCAGCGATTAGTGTATGGGTCCAAAGTTTAACAAAAAAAAGTCAAAAGTTCAAGGTTTCAAAATTTCTCAAAGAGGTGTAGAGCCAGGAGCACAGTCAGGTGAGACGTGAGAGCTGGGTATGCTGCAGGAGCTGGATTAGTGGATGATCTCAGGTGTGCAGCAGCTGTGTGTGATTGCCACACACACACACATGCACCCCCCCCCACACACACACACACACCCCTACACACACACACTAGGGATGGGAAAACAGTTGAAACAGAGGGACTTTGGAGGAGAAACAGCTGAGATTAGGACACTTTCCCATCAGGTTATTCAGAGTTTCCTTCACTCTAGGTAAATGGATTCTGTTCTCATGTGTTCCCCAGCAGACAGGCGTTTCACCCGGCTGAGCAGTCGAGTCTGCGGAGGAACAGAGCTAATTTTGGCTGTCGGGTCTGGAAGTGTGTGAGCTGTGTGATTGCACCAGGAAACAGGAAGTGTCCGGCCAAAGTCACAGATGGCGTTTGGAGTGTTTGGAAGATGCTCCCGGCTCAGACAGCTTCTTGATTGTGGAGAAGAAACAGCCAGCAGCATGCTGACAGTTTTAGACAACAGTGGTCTACAGCAGACTCTAGAGCTGGACCAAGGTCTGATTAAAGACAGAGGCCCTCTTTAGTCTGCCCAGGGACTGACCTACACCTAGACTCTGCGTGGGTGCAGCTGAATGATCATGACAGTTATCAAAGCTGGTTAATTTTATTGGCCTTACTGAAACAGCCAGAGTTCTCTTTCGTAGGATAGAAACCCTCATGTCTTCAACCAAAACTCTATTGGTTTGATTCTCAGCAGCATAAATGTATTTCTCCCATTAACAGGCAGAGAAAATACAAGAAAAGTGGGTCAAAAGGACCCAATGAAATTTCCTCCAGTCCCTCCAGACACCTCCAGTCCTCCTGACTCATCCAGCCCCCCTGACTCCTCCAGTCCTCCTGACTCCTCCAGCCCCCCTGACTCCTCCAGTCCTCCTGACACCTCCAGTCCCCCCCGACACCTCCCGTCCCATCCTGACTCCTCAGTCCCCCAACACCTCCCGTCCCATTCTGACTCCTCCAGTCCCCCCTGACACCTCCAGTCCCCCCTGACTCCTCCAGTCCCCCCCCCCCGACACCTCCATTCCCCCCCGACACCCCCCGGCCCCCCTCCCTCCTCCAGTCCCCCCCCCGACACCTCCAGTCCCCCCCGACACCTCCAGTCCCCCCCGACACCTCCCGTCCCACCCTGACTCCTCCAGTCCCCCCTGACTCCTCAAGTCCTCCTGACTCCTCCAGCCCCCCTGACTCCTCCAGTCCTCCTGACACCTCCAGTCCCCCCCGACACCTCCCGTCCCATCCTGACTCCTCCAGTCCCCCCCAACACCTCCCGTCCCATTCTGACTCCTCCAGTCCCCCCTGACACCTCCAGTCCCCCCTGACTCCTCCAGTCCCCCCCCCCCGACACCTCCAGTCCCCCCCGACACCTCCAGTCCCCCCTGACTCCTCCAGTCCCCCCCCCGACACCTCCAGGCCCCCGCGACACCTCCAGTTGCCCCCGTGACCTCCCGTCCCACCCTGTCTCCTCCAGTCCCCCCTGACACCTCTAGTCCCCCCTGACTCCTCCAGTCCCCTGACACCTCTAGTCCCCCTGACTCCTCCAGTCCCCCGAAACCTCCAGTCCCCCCAACACCTCCAGTCCCCTGACACCTCCAGCCCCCGACACCTCCAGTCCCCCGACACCTCCTGTCCCATCCTGTCTCCTCCAGTCCCCTGACACCTCTAGTCCCCCGACTCCTCCAGTCCCCTGACACCTCTAGTCCCCTGACACCTCCAGTCCCGAAACCTCCAGTCCCCGACACCTCCAGTCCCCTGACACCTCCAGCCCCCCACCTCCAGTCCCCCGACACCTCCAGTCCCCTGACACCTCCTGTCCCCCTGACTCCTCCAGTCCCCCCCGACACCTCCCGTCCCATCCTGTCTCCTCCTGTCCCCCTGACTCCTCCGGTATCCTCAATCCTCCTTGGTGAATAAAAAGAATCTGTATGAATCTCTGATCTCTGAATATGTGAATGTGTGTTGCTTAAACAGATGAAAGAACCAAAGCCTTTGATGTTATGAATATTCTGGAGGCTTCCTGTCTCCTCTGGTCCTCTCCATACGGTCCTGTCCTGACTCCTTCTGACTCTTCCGTCCTCCTCAGTGTATAAAAGCCCTGTGAATCGTGGATGTGGTCCTAAAACAGATATAAAGGACCAAAGCAAGGCCAAAGCTGTATTTTCTGAATGTTCTGGCTCTGTCCCGGTTCCTCTCGGTCCTCTGGGGGATTTTCTTGTCTCTTTATCCCCCACATTGCCACCGTTCAGGACAGAAAGTCAAGAAGGTTCAATAGGGACGGTGGTACCTCACAGAAACCAATTATGCATGCGCTCCGTGGCCTTCATTTCTCTGCAGGAGCTGTGGGTGCTTTTGATATTCCATGATGAATTACCACAACCAAACGAGAAGCAGAGAAGGGGAGCGAGCGAGCAAGTGAGAGAGAGAGAGAGGGAATCCAGCAGGAATTTTCTGCCTTAACTCCCCCGGGGGGAGCAGTGTGTTGGTGGAGTACTGTACGTTTCTCTGGCAGGCGCATCTCGTCTCCTCCGCCCACGCCAGTCTCTCAAACCAAACCAAGTCCCAGCGGATGGGTTCCTTCATCCAGCCTGAGCATGAGTGCTTTAGTGAAGCACACCTCCTCTAAATTAAACAGCAAGGAGACATAGGAACAGTGAAAGCCTGAGACTGTGGAAAATAACACTGACAAAAGGGTTTCAAAACTGTGACAAAAGGACGACATCAAAACTGTGACAAAAGGACGACATCAAAACTGACAAAAGGACGACATCAAAACTGACAAAAGGACGACATCAAAATTGACAAAAGGACGACATCAAAACTGTGACAAAAGGACGACATCAAAACTGACAAAAGGACGACATCAAAACTGACAAAAGGACGACATCAAAATTGACAAAAGGACGACATCAAAACTGTGAGGAAAGGACGACATCAAAACTGACAAAAGGACGACATCAAAACTGACAAAAGGACGACATCAAAACTGACAAAAGGACGACATCAAAACTGACAAAAGGACGACATCAAAACTGACAAAAGGACGACATCAAAACTGACAAAAGGACGACATCAAAACTGTGACAAAAGGACGACATCAAAACTGTGAGGAAAGGACGACATCAAAACTGACAAAAGGACGACATCAAAACTGACAAAAGGACGACATCAAAACTGTGAGGAAAGGACGACATCAAAACTGTGACAAAAGGACGACATCAAAACTGACAAAAGGACGACATCAAAACTGTGACAAAAGGACGACATCAAAACTGTGACAGAAGGACGACATCAAAACTGACAAAAGGACGACATCAAAACTGTGACAGAAGGACGACATCAAAACTGTGAGAAAAGGACGACATCAAAACTTAGAAAAGGACGACATCAAAACTGTGAGGAAAGGACGACATCAAAACTATGACAGAAGGACGACATCAAAACTGACAAAAGGACGACATCAAAACTGTGACAGAAGGACGACATCAAAACTGACAAAAGGACAACATCAAAACTGACAAAAGGACGACATCAAAACTGACAAAAGGACGACATCAAAACTGTGACAGAAGGACGACATCAAAACTGACAAAAGGACGACATCAAAACTGACAAAAGGACGACATCAAAACTGACAAAAGGACGACATCAAAACTGTGACAAAAGGCGACATCAAAACTATGACAAAAGACATACGACATCAAAACTGACAAAAGGACGACATCAAAACTGTGACAAAGGATGACATCAAAACTGTGAAAAGGACGACATCAAAACTGTGACAGAAGGACGACATCAAAACTGACAAAAGGACGACATCAAAACTGTGACAGAAGGACGACATCAAAACTGACAAAAGGACAACATCAAAACTGACAAAAGGACGACATCAAAACTGACAAAAGGACGACATCAAAACTGTGACAGAAGGACGACATCAAAACTGACAAAAGGACGACATCAAAACTGACAAAAGGACGACATCAAAACTGACAAAAGGACGACATCAAAACTGTGACAAAAGGACGACATCAAAACTGACAAAAGGACGACATCAAAACTGACAAAAGGACAACATCAAAACTGACAAAAGGACGACATCAAAACTGACAAAAGGACGACATCAAAACTGACAAAAGGACGACATCAAAACTGAGACAAAAGGACGACATCAAAACTGACAAAAGGACGACATCAAAACTATGAGGAAAGGACGACATCAAAACTGTGAGGAAAGGACGACATCAAAACTGACAAAAGGACAACATCAAAACTGACAAAAGGACGACATCAAAACTGTGAGGAAAGGACGACACCACAACTGTGAGAAAAGGACGACATCAAAACTGACAAAAGGACGACATCAAAACTATGAGGAAAGGACGACATCAAAACTGTGAGGAAAGGACGACATCAAAACTGACAAAAGGACGACATCAAAACTGACAAAAGGATGACATCAAAACTGACAAAAGGACGACATCAAAACTGACAAAAGGACGACATCAAAACTGACAAAAGGACGACATCAAAACTGTGAGGAAAGGACGACATCAAAACTGACAAAAGGACGACATCAAAACTGACAAAAGGACGACATCAAAACTGACAAAAGGACGACATCAAAACTGACAAAAGGACGACATCAAAACTGTGAGGAAAGGACGACATCAAAACTGACAAAAGGACGACATCAAAACTGACAAAAGGACGACATCAAAACTGACAAAAGGACGACATCAAAACTGACAAAAGGACGACATCAAAACTGACAAAAGGACGACATCAAAACTGTGAGGAAAGGACGAAATCAAAACTGTGAGGGAAGGACGACATCAAACCTGACAAAAGGACGACATCAAAACTGTGACAAAAGGACGACATCAAACCTGACAAAAGGACGACATCAAAACTGTGACAAAAGGACGACATCAAACCTGACAAAAGGACGACATCAAAACTGTGAGGAAAGGACGACATCAAAACTGTGACAGAAGGACGACATCAAAACTGACAAAAGGACGACATCAAAACTGACAAAAGGACGACATCAAAACTGTGACAAAAGGACGACATCAAAACTATGAGGAAAGGACGACATCAAAACTGACAAAAGGACGACATCAAAACTGACAAAAGGACAACATCAAAACTGACAAAAGGACGACATCAAAAATGACAAAAGGACGACATCAAAACTGACTAAAGGACGACATCAAAACTGTGAGAAAAGGACGACATCAAAACTTAGAAAAGGACGACATCAAAACTGTGAGGAAAGGACGACATCAAAACTGTGAGGAAAGGACGACATCAAAACTGTGACAAAAGGACGACATCAAAACTGTGACAAAAGGACGACATCAAAACTGACAAAAGGACGACATCAAAACTGTGAGGAAAGGACGACATCAAAACTGTGAGGAAAGGACGACATCAAAACTGACAAAAGGACGACATCAAAACTGACAAAAGGACGACATCAAAACTGACAAAAGGACGACATCAAAACTGTGAGAAACGGACGACATCAAAACTGACAAAAGGACGACATCAAAACTGTGAGGAAAGGACGACATCAAAACTGTGACAAAAGGACGACATCAAAACTGACAAAAGGACGACATCAAAACTGTGACAAAAGGACGACATCAAAACTGTGACAAAAGGACGACATCAAAACTGACAAAAGGACGACATCAAAACTATGACAGAAGGATGACATCAAAACTGACAAAAGGACGACATCAAAACTGTGACAGAAGGACGACATCAAAACTGACAAAAGGACGACATCAAAACTGTGACAGAAGGACGACATCAAAACTGACAAAAGGACAACATCAAAACTGACAAAAGGACGACATCAAAACTGACAAAAGGACGACATCAAAACTGTGACAGAAGGACGACATCAAAACTGACAAAAGGACGACATCAAAACTGACAAAAGGACGACATCAAAACTGACAAAAGGACGACATCAAAACTGTGACAGAAGGACGACATCAAAACAGACAAAAGACGACATCAAAACTGACAAAAGGACAACATCAAAACTGACAAAAGGACGACATCAAAACTGTGACAAAAGGACGACATCAAAACTGTGAGGAAAGGACGACATCAAAACTGACAAAAGGACGACATCAAAACTATGAGGAAAGGACGACATCAAAACTGTGAGGAAAGGACGACATCAAAACTGACAAAAGGACAACATCAAAACTGACAAAAGGACGACATCAAAACTGTGAGGAAAGGACGACATCAAAACTGACAAAAGGACGACATCAAAACTATGAGGAAAGGACGACATCAAAACTGACAAAAGGACGACATCAAAACTGTGACAAAAGGACGACATCAAAACTGACAAAAGGACGACATCAAAACTATGACAGAAGGATGACATCAAAACTGACAAAAGGACGACATCAAAACTGTGACAGAAGGACGACATCAAAACTGACAAAAGGACGACATCAAAACTGTGACAGAAGGACGACATCAAAACTGACAAAAGGACAACATCAAAACTGACAAAAGGGCGACATCAAAACTGACAAAAGGGCGACATCAAAACTGTGACAGAAGGGCGACATCAAAACTGACAAAGGCGACATCAAAACTGACAAAAGGCGACATCAAAACTGACAAAAGGGCGACATCAAAACTGTGACAGAAGGGCGACATCAAAACAGACAAAAGAGCGACATCAAAACTGACAAAAGGACGACATCAAAACTGACAAAAGGCGACATCAAAACTGTGACAAAAGGGCGACATCAAAACTGTGAGGAAAGGGCGACATCAAAACTGACAAAAGGGCGACATCAAAACTGTGACAAAGGACGACATCAAAACTGTGAGGAAAGGACGACATCAAAACTGACAAAAGGACGACATCAAAACTGACAAAAGGACGACATCAAAACTGTGAGGAAAGGACGACATCAAAACTGACAAAAGGACGACATCAAAACTCTGAGAAAAGGACGACATCAAAACTGTGACAAAAGGACGACATCAAAACTGACAAAAGGACGACATCAAAACTGACAAAAGGACGACATCAAAACTGACACAAAAGGACGACATCAAAACTGTGACAAAAGGACGACATCAAAACTGTGACAAAAGGGCGACATCAAAACTGACAAAAGGGCGACATCAAAACTGACAAAAGGGCGACATCAAAACTGACAAAAGGGCGACATCAAAACTGTGACAAAAGGGCGACATCAAAACTGACAAAAGGACGACATCAAAACTGACAAAAGGCGACATCAAAACTGTGAGGAAAGGAGCGACATCAAAACTGTGAGGAAGGACGACATCAAACTGACAAAAGGCGACATCAAAACTGTGACAAAAGGGCGACATCAAACTGACAAAGGCGACATCAAAACTGACAAAAGGACGACATCAAACCTGACAAAAGGACGACATCAAAACTGTGAGGAAAGGACGACATCAAAACTGTGACAGAAGGACGACATCAAAACTGACAAAAGGACGACATCAAAACTGACAAAAGGACGACATCAAAACTGTGACAAAAGGACGACATCAAAACTATGAGGAAAGGACGACATCAAAACTGACGAAAAGGACGACATCAAAACTGACAAAAGGACAACATCAAAACTGAGAAAAGGACGACATCAAAACTGTGACAAAAGGACGACATCAAAACTGACAAAAGGACGACATCAAAACTGTGAGAAAAGGACGACATCAAAACTTAGAAAAGGACGACATCAAAACTGTGAGGAAAGGACGACATCAAAACTGTGACAAAAGGACGACATCAAAACTGTGACAAAAGGACGACATCAAAACTGACAAAAGGACGACATCAAAACTGTGAGGAAAGGACGACATCAAAACTGTGAGGAAAGGACGACATCAAAACTGACAAAAGGACGACATCAAAACTGACAAAAGGACGACATCAAAACTGACAAAAGGACGACATCAAAACTGACAAAAGGACGACATCAAAACTGACAAAAGGACGACATCAAAACTGTGAGAAACGGACGACATCAAAACTGACAAAAGGACGACATCAAAACTGACAAAAGGACGACATCAAAACTGACAAAAGGACGACATCAAAACTGTGAGGAAAGGACGACATCAAAACTGTGACAAAAGGACGACATCAAAACTGTGAGGAAAGGACGACATCAAAACTGTGACAAAAGGACGACATCAAAACTGAGACAAGGACGACATCAGAACTGACAAAAGGACGACATCAAAACTGTGACAAAAGGACGACATCAAAACTGTGAGGAAAGGACGACATCAAAACTGACAAAAGGACGACATCAAAACTGACAAAAGGACGACATCAAAACTGAGACAAAAGGACGACATCAAAACTGACAAAAGGACGACATCAAAACTGACAAAAGGACGACATCAAAACTGTGAGGAAAGGACGACACCACAACTGTGACAAAAGGACGACATCAAAACTGACAAAAGGACGACATCAAAACTGACAAAAGGACGACATCAAAACTGACACAAAAGGACGACATCAAAACTGACAAAAGGACGACATCAAAACTGACAAAAGGACGACATCAAAACTGTGAGGAAAGGACGACACCACAACTGTGACAAAAGGACGACATCAAAACTGACAAAAGGACGACATCAAAACTGACAAAAGGACGACATCAAAACTGTGAGGAAAGGACGACATCAAAACTGACAAAAGGACGACATCAAAACTGACAAAAGGACGACATCAAAACTGTAACAAAAGGACGACATCAAAACTGTGACAAAAGGACGACATCAAAACTGACAAAAGGATGACATCAAAACTGTGAGAAAAGGACGACATCAAAACTTAGAAAAGGACAACATCAAAACTGTGAGGAAAGGACGACATCAAAACTGTGAGGAAAGGACGACATCAAAACTGAGACAAAAGGACGACATCAAAACTGACAAAAGGACGACATCAAAACTGACAAAAGGACGACATCAAAACTGTGAGGAAAGGACGACACCACAACTGTGACAAAAGGACGACATCAAAACTGACAAAAGGACGACATCAAAACTGACAAAAGGACGACATCAAAACTGTGAGGAAAGGACGACATCAAAACTGACAAAAGGACGACATCAAAACTGACAAAAGGACGACATCAAAACTGTAACAAAAGGACGACATCAAAACTGTGACAAAAGGACGACATCAAAACTGACAAAAGGACGACATCAAAACTATGAGGAAAGGACGACATCAAAACTGTGAGGAAAGGACGACATCAAAACTGACAAAAGGACGACATCAAAACTGACAAAAGGACGACATCAAAACTGTAACAAAAGGACGACATCAAAACTGTGACAAAAGGACGACATCAAAACTGTGACAAAAGGACGACATCAAAACTGTGAGGAAAGGACGACATCAAAACTGAGACAAGGACGACATCAAAACTGAGAAAAGGACGACATCAAAACTGTGACAAAAGGACGACATCAAAACTGTGACAAAAGGACGACATCAAAACTGTGAGGAAAGGACGACATCAAAACTGTGAGGAAAGGACGACATCAAAACTGTGACAAAAGGACGACATCAAAACTGTGAGGAAAGGACGACATCAAAACTGTGAGGAAAGGACGACATCAAAACTGTGACAAAAGGACGACATCAAAACTGAGACAAGGACATCAAAACTGAGAAAAGGACGACATCCAAACTGTGACAAAAGGACGACATCAAAACTGTGAGGAAAGGACGACATCAAAACTGTGAGGAAAGGACGACATCAAAACTGACAAAAGGACGACATCAAAACTGTGAGGAAAGGACGACATCAAAACTGTGAGGAAAGGACGCATCAAAACTGTGAGGAAAGGACGACATCAAAACTGACAAAAGGACGACATCAAAACTGACAAAAGGACGACATCAAAACTGACAAAAGGACGACATCAGAACTGTGAGAAACGGACGACATCAAAACAGACAAAAGACGACATCAAAACTGACAAAAGGACGACATCAAAACTGACAAAAGGACGACATCAGAACTGTGAGAAACGGACGACATCAAAACAGACAAAAGGACGACATCAAAACTGACAAAAGGACGACATCAAAACTGACAAAAGGACGACATCAAAACTGTGAGGAAAGGACGACATCAAAACCGACAAAAGGACGACATCAAAACTGACAAAAGGACGACATCAAAACTGTGAGGAAAGGACGACATCAAAACTGACAAAAGGACGACATCAAAACTGACAAAAGGACGACACCAAAACCGACAAAAGGACGACATCAAAACTGACAAAAGGACGACATCAAAACTGTGAGGAAAGGACGACATCAAAACTGACAAAAGGACGACATCAAAACTGACAAAAGGACGACATCAAAACTGACAAAAGGACGACATCAAAACTGTGAGGAAAGGACAACATCAAAACTGACAAAAGGACGACATCAAAACTGACAAAAGGACGACATCAAAACTGACAAAAGGACGACATCAAAACTGTGACAAAAGGACGACATCAAAACTGTGAGGAAAGGACGACATCAAAACTGACAAAAGGACGACATCAAAACTGACAAAAGGACGACATCAAAACTGAGACAAAAGGACGACATCAAAACTGACAAAAGGACGACATCAAAACTATGAGGAAAGGACGACATCAAAACTGTGAGGAAAGGACGACATCAAAACTGACAAAAGGACAACATCAAAACTGACAAAAGGACGACATCAAAACTGTGAGGAAAGGACGACACCACAACTGTGAGAAAAGGACGACATCAAAACTGACAAAAGGACGACATCAAAACTATGAGGAAAGGACGACATCAAAACTGTGAGGAAAGGACGACATCAAAACTGACAAAAGGACGACATCAAAACTGACAAAAGGATGACATCAAAACTGACAAAAGGACGACATCAAAACTGACAAAAGGACGACATCAAAACTGACAAAAGGACGACATCAAAACTGTGAGGAAAGGACGACATCAAAACTGACAAAAGGACGACATCAAAACTGACAAAAGGACGACATCAAAACTGACAAAAGGACGACATCAAAACTGACAAAAGGACGACATCAAAACTGTGAGGAAAGGACGACATCAAAACTGACAAAAGGACGACATCAAAACTGTGAGGAAAGGACGACATCAAAACTGACAAAAGGACGACATCAAAACTGTGAGGAAAGGACGACATCAAAACTGACAAAAGGACGACATCAAAACTGTGAGGAAAGGACGACATCAAAACTGACAAAAGGACGACATCAAAACTGACAAAAGGACGACATCAAAACTGTGAGGAAAGGACGACATCAAAACTGACAAAAGGACGACATCAAAACTGTGAGGAAAGGACGACATCAAAACTGTGATGACAGTCTCATAGGCTGAGCTCATTGGTCTGTTTTTTAGACTCTAGACTTGTTTTGGTTTCTGCAGGATCCTCTTATCTCTGAATACTCCATTTAGACCTGAGCTATGAATGCTGGAACATTAAATACAGACCCAGAGAAATCATCAAAATAGAGGGCTGTGAGAGATGATCAGAGTGATCACCATTAGACTGTATAAACCTGAAGCAGGAGACTCTGATGTAGACCTTTAGCAGAATGAGGATTCTGGTCTTAAAGCCCCCTGTAGCTGTGAGGATCATCTACATGAGTGTTCTTTATTCTGAGGGTAGAACCATCAGCTGCTGTAGAAAGTGAGAGTCATAAAGGTTAGAGTTCACACTCCAACCTGCTGCAGGACTTCACTGATTTCTGCAGACGTCTTTGTGAATGTGATTTATATTTACGGCACAGCGAGGGCCTCCACTCTTTAATTACCGTGCAAATTAGCAGCCGCTATAATTCATCAGTACACAACCAGCAGAAGCTCATTTCCACACTAATTTCATGAATAATTGCCTTGTTGTAAAACCTGCCTCTTTCTGTGGAAGGGCAAAGGCCTTGGAGGATGAGGACGCTAATGTAAGCGCCGGGTTCAGGCGCTATGCTGCTACCTGTTTTTAATGAGAGTCCTGACGGAGCCTGAGGACCGCGCCGCTTTAATTACACTGACAACTTTATTCTGAGGGATTCAGCTTCTGTTAAACAGGCTGGTCCAGATCTGCACTGCTTCTGTTCCAGGCTAAGAAGGAGGATCTGGACCTCAGCTGTAAAGATCTATAGACGGACCACAGGGCTGTAGAACTAGAACAGATAGAGCTGGAGTTACACCACCCAGAACTAGAATAGATAGAGCTGGAGTTATACCACCCAGAACTAGAATAGATAGAGCTGGAGTTATACCACCCAGAACTAAAATAGATAGAGCTGGAGTTACACCACCCAGAACTAGAATAGATAGAGCTGTAGTTACACCACCCAGAACTAGAATAGATAGAGCCGTAGTTACACCACCCAGAACTAGAATAGATAGAGCTGGAGTTATACCACCCAGAACTAAAATAGATAGAGCTGGAGTTACACCACCCAGAACTAGAATAGATAGAGCCGTAGTTACACAACCCAGAACTAGAATAGATAGAGCCGTAGTTACACCACCCAGAACTAGAATAGATAGAGCCGTAGTTACACCACCCAGAACTAGAATAGATAGAGCCGTAGTTACACCACCCAGAACTAGAATAGATAGAGCTGGAGTTATACCACCCAGAACTAGAATAGATAGAGCCGTAGTTACACCACCCAGAACTAGAATAGATAGAGCCGGAGTTATACCACTCAGAGCTAGAATAGATAGAGCTGTAGTTATACCACCCAGAACTAGAATAGATAGAGCCGTAGTTACACCACCCAGAACTAGAATAGATAGAGCTGGAGTTATACCACCCAGAGCTAGAATAGATAGAGCTGTAGTTACACCACCCAGAACTAGAATAGATAGAGCCGTAGTTACACCACCCAGAACTAGAATAGATAGAGCTGGAGTTATACCACCCAGAGCTAGAATAGATAGAGCTGTAGTTACACCACCCAGAACTAGAATAGATAGAGCTGGAGTTACACCACCCAGAACTAGAATAGATAGAGCTGGAGTTACACCACCCAGAACTAGAATAGATAGAGCCGTAGTTACACCACCCAGAACTAGAATAGATAGAGCTGGAGTTATACCACCCAGAGCTAGAATAGATAGAGCTGTAGTTACACCACCCAGAACTAGAATAGATAGAGCTGGAGTTACACCACCCAGAACTAGAATAGATAGAGCTGGAGTTACACCACCCAGAACTAGAATAGATAGAGCTGGAGTTACACCACCCAGAACTAGAATAGATAGAGCTGGAGTTACACCACCCAGAACTAGAATACATAGATCTGTGGTCACACCATCAGCTCCCTATAGAACTAGAATACATAGAGCTGTGGTCACACCATCAGCTCCCTCTAGAAATAGAATACATAGATCTGTGGTCACACCATCAGCTCCCTCTAGAACTAGAATATATAGAGCTGTGGTCACACCATCAGCTCCCTCTAGAAATAGAATATATAGAGCTGTGGTCACACCATCAGCTCCCTCTAGAAATAGAATACATAGAGCTGTGGTCACACCATCAGCTCCCTCTAGAACTAGAATATATAGAGCTGTGGTCACACCATCAGCTCCCTCTAGAACTAGAATACATAGAGCTGTGGTCACACCATCAGCTCCCTCTAGAACTAGAATATATAGAGCTGGAGACTTGAATGGCTACAGCTCATAAGGCAGAATCCTGATCAGACCATGAGGTTTAGCTCTGAACCCTGGTTTCTGGCTTGGTTCTGCATCCACAGGAGCCTGAGGATGTGGCGGACTGTCAGAGCTGTATTTATCTCTGATTTTAGTGGTCACTTGGTTCACTGTAGTGTTTCTAGAAAGAGCCAGGGCTCATTCAGATGGATGCAGTGATTTCAGGATTGTAAGCAACCCTCTCAAACTGATGTTTCAGTCATTTTTTATTTTTTATGCTGTTCCTTAACCATTTTGTGCTGAAAACACTGTAAGAGCTAAAAGAAATCAAAACATAATATTATCATATATGTACAGTAAAACTATATCATTTTAGCTCTTGTAAATATTTCAAATTTGGAAACCTTGACTTTTAATGTTGTGTCATTTTATCCTTTAACAGTTAATATGGCATTAGCTTATTTATGCCAACATGAATTGTACCTTTCCCCATTTGTACATAACAATTTCACATTAAAATGCACCAGGTAAACATAAACAACTCAAAAACCTATTAAATCTGTCCTTTTTAAGTCTCAATCAGCATGAATACATGTTAACCCCATTTAAGCACTTTTCACTTGTATTTTGCAAATACAACAGAAAGAGCCGGACCGCGTTATAGTGGTGAGAAAATCAGAAACGTGCTAGCTCACACACGTGCTGAAGTTGAACAACGACTTAAAGTAGCTCTGTAATGTTGAAAACGTAGAACAAATAAAGCACAAACCTTGATCCCAAACAGCAGGATGCTCAACCAGAAAAATCACTATTGTTTATGTCTTAATGATTCATACTTTAGGCAGCATTCTCCATTTTCAGATCGTCTCTTTACCTTACTTCCAGTTTTTTTACTTTTCAAAATAAAAGCCTCACATTATAGACGTAATAAAAGGAAGTGATCAGAAACCTAAGAAAATCACCTTCAAAATAAAAGCATTTATAAGTAAGTAATGGGTCATTCCCAACGATACTATGATGGTCTGACTGAGAGACAGACACCAGAAAAGTCATGTTTAGACCATGACGGCGTCCTCAAACACTCATGATGAACAACCCTCTGCTGGGGTCTCACATTCGTATCCATGTCCTCTCTCTACAGATGACTGCCTTTAAATACATGGAGAATTTTGTCACACAGCACTGATTCCTGTTTTTTGACAGCATTTTTGTCTTCAACCTGGTCATCTCTACCTGTCTGTGTGTAGAGACGTCTAATGTTTTGGAGTAAATCTTCTCTTCTTAAAGACTGGTTCCCTGCATCTCTACACTATTGATTAAGAGAAGGGACTGGCTTACATGTAACAGAAAGGTATTCTTGACATGACATGTTCAGAAACAAAGGCTGACTATGACCCCCAACCTCTTAAATCCCATCAGTTCAGCCATAAATACGGAGTGGATATTTCTGTGAGTTTGAATCCAGACTGATCTTGAGCTATGTTGTTCACACAAAGGGTATGTGTGGGGGTCGGACCACATTGAGAATCACAAAAGGAGCTAAAGAGGATTTTAAGATACCATGATTGGTAGTCCCATTCCCATAAAGATTGCTTCAAAAAAATACTGACCTGTCAGGATGTTTACCCCCAACCATCTCTGAGGTCTACAGAGGAAACATCAGGCCAGTGGCAGTGATTCATCCAGAAAACTGGGAGGGTTCAGGATGGTAAAAAGGCAGCAACAACTCAGAGAACCACTCATCTGCACTGAAGTCTGCACAGGATCATCTCTAAACAAACACCATGACGCAGACGGGCTACAGCTGCAGAAGACCACGCCTGGTCCCAGTCAACCATGACGCAGACGAGCTACAGCTGCAGAAGACCACGCCTGGTACCAGTCAGCCATGACGCAGACAAGCTACAGCTGCAGAAGACCACGCCTGGTACCAGTCAGCCATGACGCAGACGAGCTACAGCTGCAGAAGACCACGCCTGGTCCCAGTCAACCATGACGCAGACGGGCTACAACAGCAGAAGACCACGCCTGGTCCCAGTCAACCATGACGCAGACGGGCTACAACAGCAGAAGACCACGCCTGGTCCCAGTCAACCATGACGCAGACGAGCTACAGCTGCAGAAGACCACGCCTGGTACCAGTCAGCCATGACGCAGACAAGCTACAGCTGCAGAAGACCACGCCTGGTACCAGTCAGCCATGACGCAGACGAGCTACAGCTGCAGAAGACCACGCCTGGTCCCAGTCAACCATGACGCAGACGGGCTACAACAGCAGAAGACCACGCCTGGTCCCAGTCAACCATGACGCAGACGGGCTACAACAGCAGAAGACCACGCCTGGTCCCAGTCAACCATGACGCAGACGGGCTACAACAGCAGAAGACCACGCCTGGTACCAGTCAGCCATGACGCAGACGGGCTACAACAGCAGAAGACCACGCCTGGTCCCAGTCAACCATGACGCAGACGGTCTACAGCCTGCCTGGTAGCAGTCCTGTCAGCCAGTCCCTAGACTTCAGTTCACAGGAGCTGTTTTAACTGGACACCAGAAGACTGGAAACAACACTGCCTAGTCTTACAGGTCTCCTTTTCTGCTGCAGCACTAGAAAGAATTTCCAGCATTCCCACATACAGCGTTTGCTCCAACAGAAGAAATATCTACTTCTCTAGTCAGTCAGAGCAGTTCCACGGCTGTGCTCCAGACTGGCTATGGGGCGTACCTGCAGCCCCACTCCTTTCACTTTGATGGAGATATGTTGCAGGTCAAGTTTCAGCACTGGCCACTGCTAAACCGCATCAATCTATGTAGATCAGCCAGAACAGCATGCAAACTTAGAACACTAGAGCACTTCAAAATGGAACACAATGCACAGTAAACTTTTGAGGTTAAAAGCCAAAGAACTTCATGTTACACAGAGGACTGTCTGAAGCAAGTACTGATCTTTTAACTTCATAATGCTGCCGTCCATAGAGGACGAAATAAATTATGGAATCACATTG